>NC_056725.1:583179667-583237167 GCF_019279795.1 Protopterus annectens
TACCCTTCAGTTTTGAAATCAGTCACCTTTAATATCTTATTCTTGATTTTTTATCACTGAAATCTTAATTTCTCCAGTCTTTCTTGCTTTCTGAACAGTTCCTTCTGCCAATACCCCAATCTGTCCCCAAGTTCTTTTCTTCCTCTCTTATATATTCTTTCATGTATAATGGAATGCAATGTTTAAAACTGTCCCATTGCTCCATTATATAATCCATATACCTGTCACCTAGCCCCCCCCCCAACCTACTTAACAGCAAATCTCTTAAAGCCACTCTCAAGCTCTGCTCCTTTACGGAACACAAATTCAGCCTCCCAAGTCTAGGTATCCTAAGCCTGTTAAGATCAATCCTTAATTATTGATGGCTACTATATTTGTAAGTTGTTCTTTGTTAATTAAAATTGCATTGCTGAATGAAAAAGTCTAAAACATGTACAAATAAAAAAAAATCCACTTTTCTTTCATTACTTTGATGTACACATCTACCATTCACATGATCAAAATATAAGGCATTGTACACCTTCATAAAGTTGACAACCTAACTGACCAAGGATCCGTTTATACATCTATCTTCTAAGTACAATGTTGAAGTACCCAGCATAAAGAACCAGCCCTGCTTGAAATTCTATTAATTCTTTTAGTATTGTCAACTCTGCAGTAATGTCTTGTGTGGAATATATTCTGACTTGCATGCTTACAGACCACATTACTTTCATAGGCTACCTAAAAACGTAATTATGCCTAGCCCTAAGACAATCAGCCTACTTTTCTCTTTTAACATAGCCTTTTTTACCTCGACCGTACCCTTACACAACACATACCTTACGTATTTGTCTACACATCTTTGTATCATTATCATCACTCTATAGCTGTACAAATCCCTTGACTATAACCTACTTTAAATAACTACCAGAGTTTCAACATAATAAGATGGCTTTCCTCAAACAATAAATATTTGGATTATATTCTTAATAAAATAAAAATCATAGCTCTCTTCAAAGAAGATACAGGAAATGTTAATTATATTCCAAAAAATGTCATTATACTCATTTTCCATTTAAGAAAGCTCTTTTTTTACTTTTTGTTCCAAAACTATCACTTGAAATCTTCCTTAAACTTATCTTTCTTATGTCTATATTCAACTGTCTCCCACTTTTCCCAGTCTAACTATTCCACACAATAACCATTTACTGTAAAGGTTTTTTAGTTTGAGACTTGATATTATTTCTTCTAAGATATACTTCTGCCACCTTCTCTATCTCAACCCCTTTCTACACCCATAAGAACTTTATTCCCCCCTCTTACAAACCTCACAAGTAGCCTGTTAATATCAGTAAACATTGCAAATCTACAATTAACTATGTGCAGCAATTCTCCTGTCCCATTACTCTAAAGGTGAAGGCAATTGATCGCTTATGGAGCAGGATAGGGATTCAGCAAACCAAAAACAACAGGTTGGTCTATAGATGAGTGTAGGTCATAACCCAAAATCTTACTCATTATGTTATCATACATCTCTATTTGCCCCTTCCTTTCCTTTCTTTTCTTTCTACCTTACAAGTTAAATGCCCCACCTCATTTTAATACTAGTGTATAAATTAAATTTCCAAAAGTAACTCAAGTATATCACATTTATTTCATGAAAAAACATCTCAATTTATGTTTTCTCTCTACATGCATATGACACAACAGCAATCTATATAAATACTCTTCAATATGTAAATAAATTCTGTCCCAATTTGAGGTGAGGAGGCTGCTACAACTTGATATAACCTTTTCCATTTCATCTAACATCATCTTTCAAACAAATATCTTTTGTTATCAGATAACAGGTGGCTCAATCTTTTAAAACAAATGGATATTTAAAAAAGCATACAAAAAGCATACTTACAGCATGGTTTGACATGTAGAGAGGTCCAAGAACTTTCCAGTACAGACAAGAGTCCTATGGTCCATGCATTCCCTGACCTGAAGGCCTAATTGGCCCATGCATTCCTCCAGAGAGGTGAGAGATGGTCAATAGAGGCTGAGCCAGACTATGTTTACTATATATAGCAACATGTTACAATGGCAGTTTCCTCTATCTTTATAGCTTACAATTTTAAAGAATCATCAGTTTGTAGAATAAAATCTATCGAGCTTGGTTTGACTGTGAGAAACCAACTCCTGTCATTAATGGTAATCAGATATGTGGACAGAGAGTTTCTCTATTTCTCTCTCTTTAAAAAATGTATTATATTTCAAGTTGAATTTAATACAAAGATCAACAATTTTTTTCTGGAAGCTAGGTGGCTCATGGTCAATTAACATAACAGGTGCTGGAGGGAGAGGGTAAAGGAGGATAGGCATAAGCAGCCATCCTGTAAGGAGGGGTGGTTTTTGTCTTGCTCCTTGGATGACATGTATAGGGAGCATGGTATGTAAATACTGCATAGCATTAGCTAGCAGTGCATGGCCTGTTGGGGGATGGGGCACTGTATGTAAACAATGTGCAACATTAGCTAGCTGATCATGGCCTGTCAGGGGATGAGGATTATCACATTGGCAGAGGCACATGTGCTCCCTATGGTCTGCAGTCCTAGCAGAGCTCTATGGAGTCATCATATGCTTTAGGAGTTCCAAGGTGAGGAGAGAGGACTTCACTATGTTCAGCAGGCTAGCCTAGTCTCTACTGCATATCTCTCACCCCTCTGGAGGAATGAATGAGCTGATTAGGCTCTCAAATCAGGGAATGAATAGACTCTTGTCTGAACTGAAAAAGATTCAAAAACTTCTCTGTTTACAATATGATAGAAGATTTCAACCCTCTGAAATATAATATGTTAAAAGAATATAATCAAATAAACTAACAGCATGGAGCTAACACTAAAATCCAATAAGATGATCAGTTTTACAATAGCACTCCAAATATATGCAGCAATGTGGATAAAGTAGGTCTTATCACAGAAAAACAAATCACAAAAGAATAAATAAGACCAACCAAACATGGCTCAGAGTAATAATATTTAAATTTAATGTATAGTAAGCACTTTCGCAACCAACAAACACACTTCAGACCAAAGAAATAAAAGCACATATTCAAACAACATATATATAGAACAGTTAATCATTAATCAACTAAATAAAATAACCTAATAAAGCAAATCACGTGATTTGAGTAATTCAGACCAAACCATCTGTCAGCTTGCAACTTAATGATCCATCTCACCTCTGCTCTCTCAGTGGCATTACTAAAATCACCTCCCCTAACATCCTTATACATGAGTTGCAACACCATAAACCTAAAAGAATGTATAGATCCATGCATATTCATATGTTTAGCAATAGCATTGGTCAGCTTAGCCCTCATTATGTTACTCAAATGCTCAGTAATCCACTCTCAAAGATCTGTGCGTCTTCCCTACATAGAAGCACAAGCACTCAACACAAGTAGCTAAATAAATCAAACTGGTACTCCTTCATGTAGCAAATAGAGTGGGAGTGTACCTTAAGTTAGTATCTGGATACAATTCAGATTTAAAATGAACTTGCACGAGCTACATGATTGGTGCAGAAAAGTACCCAACTATGCAGATAACCTCTTAGTAGTTCTGTTCTGCCCATAACATAAATGGTGCTTAAGTGATTTACTCTTTTTAAAACAAAAGCTAGGTCTTTCACAAACAAGACCTTTAAACATTTCCTCTATTAGTAATATAGACCATTTTTTCTTTATAATGTTGTATATAGATTTCACATCGCTAGAATATGTAAGAGATACTCAAGTTACTTCCCTATCAGATCTGACCAATCCCATGCTACCATCAACCAGTCCTCTCATAGCATTACACTGAGGAACAACCCCTCATAAAGCACATACAGCAGCTGGAGAGACCACAGATGTTCCTCACCAGGAGAATCCAGGGCCTCAAACATCTACCATACACAGATAGACTAAAAGCCCTATCCCTCTACTCAGTTTCATACAGACCCCTCTGAGGTGACCTCTGTCTGGCATACAAGGCGATCATGGAGCCCACCTTGTTGGGACTGCTGCATATCCTCAAGTCAAGCTCCAGTCGAGTAACTCACACGACCAGCCTCAACCTGGTCCGCAACATCAACAGGACTTGTTGGCATGACAGATTTGTGTCCCAAAAACTCCCCCATCTATGGAATAGACTCCCTCTCCACATCAAGCAGAGTACCTCTTTATCCCTTTTTAAGCGCAACCTGGATAACTGGATGGGAAATATACCCCTGGGATTCCACCCATGTCCCTGCTGGATGGTGGCATCAGGTGCTGATTTGTCTAAACATGGGCTAAACTCTTGGCTAGGCTTATAAGGGCCTCAGGGCCAATAGCCTAGTAATCTCTTATGATCCTATGCAGGAGTACTGACTTGATTTATTTGGCTACTTGTGTTGAGTGCTTGTGCTTCTATGCAGGGAAGATGAACAGATCATTAAGTGAACTGATTACTGAGATTTGAGTAACATGAGGGTTAAGCTGACCAATGATCTTGCTAAACATATGAATACACATGGATCTACAAATTCTTTTAGGTTTATGGTGTTGCATCTCATGTATAAGGATTTTAGGGGAGGTGACTTTAGTAATGCCACTGAGAGAGCAGATGTGAGATGGATCATTAAGTTGTAAGATGACAGAAGGTTTGGTCTGAATGAAACGGTCCCTTTAAAACTTGTACTCAAATCACATGATTTGTTTTATTATGCAATTTTAATTATTTGATTATTGACTAACTGTTCTATATAGAAACTGTTTGAATATATGCTTTTATGTCTTTGGTCTGATGAAGTATCTTTGTTGGGTGTGAAATCACTTACCATGCATTCAATTTTGATTTTATTACTCTGAGCTGCATTTGGTTGGTCTTATTTATTCTTTTGCAATTTTGCAATAGAACATTACATCTGAGTGGATATAGTGGATATCATAATAACTGTAAACATAAACTTACCCCGGGATTCATGAAGCTTGCGCCAGGCGCAGGCGTAGCATAGGCGGTATAACGCCAAACATGGCTGCTGAGCGATTCAGGTACGATCCAATTCCATGTGAACTATCGGTGTACGCCAGATCTGCGCAGCCCTCGGCTTAGGTATGCTAATCACCCCATGTGCAGTGCCGCACCATGCAAATAAAGGTACATAGCGATTCATGAAGTGGTGCAGGCATAGCGTAAGCCCACAGAAATGTAAACCAAAAAACACGGTTTACATTTTTCCAAACAGAACATCGGAGCTATGAAAGCAGACCAGACTCATGTATTACAAAGTTAACAAATGCCAATGGCTAAATATACAGCCAATGGCATAAGAAAAGATGCACACCACCTAAAAAACAACATATAATGTCAAGTCCACAGTAACACAAAGTACAACCGCAGGGCATGTGTGCGCAAATGGGAACACAAAGAAAATATATACAAATGTCATAAAATCACAATGTAATACAAATCATGATTTCACCATAATACTCAATGGTATGCATGGTACACCACAACCAAGCTGCAAGGGTTGCTAAGGGTCTGTGACAGTGTTCGGTGCAGTAACTAGGAATTAGTAGTCAATGCCATGCAAATGAGGCAGGTAATAGTGAATCGCAAACATCCCGCCGGACTAAGGATGTACCATACGGCGCAGCACTACAACACTGAGGAGTGGCTTAGAGGTATACATGACATCAGCAGTGGGGTGTGCCACCGTAGCTGTAAGCACATTGGAGCAATGCAAATCCGGCCTGGCCGTTGCTAAGCAAAGCCGCAGGACAGGGGTGGGGAGGTAGGTATAGCATCGTTTAGCTGAGAGCACATATGGTGCCCTAAAGCGCATGTGTACAGGGAGGAAAACGTGCCCGAAACCCGGTAAGCGGATGCACATGCCGCGTACCATAGCTCAAACAGGAAGGTCAGGGGAAGAAAATAAGGAAATGCCGCAGTAGGGTAATTGGAGTACAACTGAGCAATTAACACCTATTAACTCACAGCGGGCAATCGACGGCAGCTGACAAGTCTGCTCGCAGAAACCTGCAAAACAGGATAGGGGAGGTGTCGGATTGCAAAGAAAAGAGAACTGTCATAGCAGAGCAAAGCAAACCTGCAGCAGACCGGCCATAGAACACATTACGCGAGATAAGCCAGGTGTAGGAAAGTACAAATGAAAGCAGGCTGCTGGATGCATGCCAGAAAATGGGAGGTGAAACATTAAGAAATGTAAAGGGAAGGGCAAGAGGTAATCCACGGCAGCCAAATGTAATTCAACACCAAATGCACCACAATAGTAGTTCTTGTTGTAAAACACATAAGATACCCTGTAGCTATGATCATACATACACACCCGATGACATCATCGGTGTTCACAGCACAATAGTATAAAGCATGAACGCACCCCACACACACCTGTGTATTCCCAAACACTGCACCATAGGTGTAAACATACGGGGAACTTCTACAATGTACATGTTGGGAGCTGCCATAGCTGTGATTCATCACCATGTGTTAGAGACTGACGGTGTTGTGGAGGATGATGCTGACAACCACCGCAGGTCCCGGAGGAGGAGAAGAGTGTTCAGACCAAGGGTAACCTACCAGGGGCTACATGATCTGGAGATAGTAGAGCGTTACAGGGTGGACAGGGACGTCTTACAGCAAATAGTTGAGCTGTGCCGGCCATGCCTCAGATCCAGAAACAACAGATGGGAACCCATCCCAGTGGACATGAAGGTATGTGAAAGCTTGCGAATACTAGCCACAGGTACCTTTCAAAGGCCAACTGGAGATATAATGGGGATCTCACAGGCATCAGCATCCAGGGTACAACACCAGTTCCTGGATGCCATGTTACCACATGCCAATGAGCATATATACTTCCCCCGAACTCAGAAGGAGTTGGCCAGCAATATGCGTCTCTTCCACCATGTGGCACACTACCCAGAGGTACTGGGTGCGATAGACTGCATGCACATACATATCAAGTCACCACCCGATGAGCATGGTAGGCGCTACATAAACCGCAAGGGATACCACTGTAAATTGTAATGTATAGGTGGTCTACTGTGTGAATCCTACATAGGCAGCCCTCAACCATTGTACACACAACAGCTATTGGAACAAGGAATGTCAACACCTGAACAGTACACACACCTATCAGCATATGTTGGTACTGTGTGTATAGGTTCCTAGGTACATCGGTAGGTACACGCCCGATTGTCAGAGACCATTCATCAATCAAGGCAAACAGTGTTTGCTGTCTTCACCACATCGAGTAACCAACTGTCGCTCAGTGGAGAAGAGCCAATTGCGGGATCCATGTGTGTAATCACTGTTCCCCACACACTCTGCATGGATTCCCTGGTGCGTTAATGAGGGTCTCCATATAATGTAATCATGGATGTAGTGGCGAAGCATGGGGTGTACCCATGACAGGTATCTGTCACCCCAGCATGCTCCACCTATGGTTGTGTGAAGGTGTAGCACATTATAGTGTGTGGCTCACTGTGACATACATACCCAATGCTGGAGCACATCCATTAAACATCACTTGGACATACCATTAATAATTCTCATCCATATGTAAACTAACTGAGTTACCCATTTGATCGCAGTATGGAGTAACAGCCGTAGTATAGTCCACATACAAAAGACCATAACACGTGTACAAATCCCAGATGCCCAAGTGGTAAATGCAGTGACTATCGTGCATGTACCCAGTCCCACGTCCTGCAAGGGATGTAACGTAATCCCCAAGGCACGAATAATGCATGTTGGATGCAGGTCATCAGATCATGTTTAGCACATGTTAGCGGGAATATGCGTTGCCCAGTGCTGGTAAGCATCGTTTAAATATGACTATACGGATATGCGCGAAACAGGGCTAAGCTTCTCTGAATATCACGCAGATCACGGTCAATGATGTCCAGAACAGGTAAAACCAGCATTATTCACCCCTGTACTAATAGTGCCTGCTCTGAAGGGTAAAATGACTACTGCCAGGAGTAGAACATACAATCATGTACACAATCACCTAACACTAAGCTACCCAAGATGTACCAACGGCAGGTGTGTAATGTGACAGGTTCAAACACAAATGTGCAGAGTCCAGGTAACAGTATACACCGACATGTACACAATGAAAGGTGTATTCTGCCGGTCACTCTCTCTGTCAGATATGTATATATATATATATATATATATATATATATATATATATATATACATATACATAATAGAGATAGAAAGGTTGATAGAGAGATATATGTTGATATATACGGATTCACCTATATCTGCAAATATGTAGATAGGTCAACGACATGTACACCACCATGGAGGTATAACTAAATAGGATACTGCCAACTATGGAATGTGTCACATACCGACACGCGTAATCATGATGCTGAAAGACCAAAAGAACACAGTACCGGAACACTAGAACCGCGTGTAATATTATCACGATATTAAGGGACATTTAGTTATCGCTGCTGGTGTTGCGGTCCACGTAGGTACTGTGTTCAACTGTGTTTGTGATTGCCGTAGTCTGTGTATGTGTGTGTTGAGGGTGCTGTGTGCGTTTCTGTGGGACTGTAATGTGTGTGTGTGTTTTTGCATCATGTGTCTTTTAGTGCTAACTCGGAGGTAGATCATTACGGTAGGTGTGATTATAGCTGGCCGTAGGCATACGGTTACCACCTGTCCCACTTTAAGAGGGACAGCCCCTCCCTGGGCAGTTGTGTCCTGACAAAAAATATAAAAAATGCAAATGTCCGAGATTGTAAGACATAACTATGTCCCATATATTATGTAATAGTTATGCCTGCATCTAAAAAATGTAAATGTTACATGAAACATGATAAGTAGCTAAAGTGCTACAAGAATAAGTATGTATTCAGGATAAAAGTATGTGCTAACCTGTGTACTGACCGTGGGTATGTGTCGGCCTGTAAACATCAATGTGTGTCCTGCAATGTCCCACTATGGCCATTTGAAAAGGTGGCAACCCATGCCAAAGAGGTTCAGTCACCAACACAACTGCAATGAGTGCAAATATCTGTGACAGAAATACACGGGACAGCTGTCATTTAGTAACATTCCTTTACATATCACTGTATTTCCGGAGGTATGGAAGTATCAACCTCACCTGCATACTATATAGAAACAAATTAACAACGGCCCAATGTATAAGCCCGTAACAACCATAGTTTCAGTCTACTAACTGATAGCTCTTCAATTAGGGAAGGAGCCCACACACATATATGGAATAAGTAGAAATGCAGTCCCCACAAACCTGTATATGCTATGTACACCCACCTACATCTCCCACACATGAAACAATAGCAATACAGACTGTAATAACATCACAAACATCCACTCACTCAATTACATCTGCAGAAGCATTAACATACCTTGTGAGAGACACATTTGTAAAGGTGCCATGCGAAATCGTAGCTGTTGCATAATGGAACAGACGGCGATGTTACAGGTTTTGTTTGCAATAGTCCCTTATCAGACAGGTGAGATGACAGGTACACTCACATGTAGAACCACATACTCTAGCCGTCACACGCAATCCGTGGGGGATATGAATCCAAAATATCCATGTCTCTACAAATAGCAGTTGCAATTCCACACAACAAAACACATACAGGCCGTCTTCCCGAAGGTAGGGCAAAAGGGCAACGCCCAAGTGGAGAATTCAATTATACCCCACTGTTGCCATGTAATTGGCGAATGGAGTAGCTGCACAGCTGATGTGCATGTAATAATTTACTCAGGAACACCAACTGGTGGCAGGAAACCACATGTTACAGGTATCGACGTATATAAGGATGACTTGCCAGACATTCAAACCGTATGCTCATACCATAGAACCGTTTAAACAGTAAAGGTATAAGAGAGATATTTATGAAAGTTTGGAACGCTAACAAGGTATGTAGTACATTCAGTATGTTACTGTATGTATAGCCTGTTTTGTATTAATTAAAAGTGTCCGCAATGCATAAAGTGGGAAAAGGTATTATGTAGTGATGTCTTGCTGAGCATAGTAACGCTTGTAGAAATTGTGTGTCCTGCTGTGGGCCAAAAGGTAAACATCACAGACACCACAAAGGATGCTAAATGAGGGCTTTAAACAGAACAATTCCACACCACCCGCTGTCAGTGGTAGGGTATGTCCAACAAGTACGTGCCATAGCAGGGGATAGTATATGTTGATATACTGTCACAGTAGGCATGTGTATGGGCATATAATGACAATAACATGCCTAAGGTGGTCCTGCTTTGCATTATGGGATAATATATAAAATATGTGTAATGTACAGTATTGTAGGTAGGTATGTCAGATATTCTACACAGCATAACAGTTATATCATGCAAACAAAAGGTATTGTCTATTGGCATGTACAATACACAATAACAGGATACATATGGCTTGTAGTCACGGGACACTAACAGCATAATAGCTAATCAAAATCGAAGAGCTACTCAATTAACCATGCACAAAGGACATGTAATAGCTTCACAGGTTCATAGTGAGGTACTATGCTGTCTGGCAAGTCTATGTGTAAGCCCAACTACAGTGTTTACACCGGCAGCACCTCTCAAGGGTAGTGTCCTGTCTGTGAACAGCAGAGCCATGTGCTACCTGCACCTCTGCACAGTACAGCCACTGCAGTGATCCCTGGCATACATGTGTGTCTACCATCCACCAAGTGAGGTATCTCATAAACAGTGCTACTGAGTGTCCCTGCATGATGTACATAGGAATCATGTTCCAAAGCATGGTGAGCATCTGGTTTGGGAATATAACCCTCAAGAACATCCCATTCATCGTTGCGTTTGTGCACATATCCATGAGCCATGTTGATCTCAGTGGCTTTTGCTTATGTCGCTTATGTGGAGTATATCCATGAATATTGTTGTGGACACATGGTCCCTGTCTGTTCAGCAGAGGTCACCCCCGAGTATGTAGTATGCAAATGTGTACAGTCGTGGTGTCCGTAGTTCTGCCGCATACGTCAACCTTCAGCGCTCAATAATCCTCATGGTGTGTTAATGTTGTGGTATGTAAAGCTGTTGCTGTTCTGTAATGTACACCCTAAATGGGGTGTTGTACCCTTGAATGTGTGTATACGTCAGGAGTTTAGAGGTACAATGGGTTCCTTTGTTCCAGCTACAAACCCAGTACAGAAAAGGGTGGCCACGTAGAAGGATATCCACACCACATTGGCAATATGGTTATCAAAGGAGTGGGTGCTACATACGTGTGTACTAAGATCCCGTATAATGTCACATGTATGTAAGGGACTACCACATATGTGATAGTCAGTGGGTGATTGGTGTAATTCAAAGGGGATGTTCATGCACCATGTGTCATGCAGCTTGAAGCCATGTTATCAACATCACGTATCCATCACAGTGACACCCTTATGGAGGGGGTCTGTATCAGCTGGTGGATCAATCATGGCGCCTTGTATGCAGTTGTCTGGAAACCTAGTCAGGGAATGTCCCTCTGTGCTAGCCTGTACCTCAGGGAAGCATATACCGAACATGTGGGGCCCTATGACTGAGGACTGTGGTATGCCAAGTGTAACTGAAATACAGTAGGTACTACAGTACCCTACCCTCATTGTGTGGGTCCTGTCCGTGAGCCACTTTGCATAATATCCTGAGACGTAGGGGTCGATGTGCAGGTGAATGTGCATGTTGTCAATACCAGAATGGAGAACGGTATTGAAAGCCAATGAGAGGACAATGTAGGCTGTGTGGACCCCCTTACCATCATCAACTACCCTGATAACTGTATCAAAGAAGTCCACCAGGGGTAGGAGCCATGGTCTGGCCCTAACAAGTCCAACCTGGGTGGCATCAAAGGTCTGGAGCCCACCAATGTCTCTGTGAATGACTTCCATGATGATGTGCCCCATAGCCTTGCAGAACAGTCCAGTCAGGCGTATAGGGCAATAGTCCCTCTGGTTCATTGTGGCACTACCTGTGTGGAGTGTGATAACTGTTGCTGTGCACCATTCAGGGGCCACAATGTCTGATACAAGGCTATTAGTGAATCTGGTGGCCAAGTGGGGAGACATGTCATTCTGAGGTTTGTGTAAATCACAGCCTGGGATGTTGGACGGTCACATGGAGTCTGTGTTCCAGGCCTTAGAGAGTGCAGGTTGGAACTGTGTAGTTGTGACTGCAGGGACCCCGCAATGTTCCTGCATGGATTATGGCCCTGTAGGGAGTGAGATGGTGTAAAGTTAGCATTACACCCATCCACCAGGATGTTGCCAACATCACTCGGTTCTGTAATGTTCCTGAGTAACCGTTGTATGTCAGAGCAGATGTGGGTATTGCCATTGACTACTGACATACCTCCATAATGCTTTGTGGTATACCCTAGAATGTGTCGCAGTAATGTTTGCGTAGCTAGGTTTGGAGGATGTGATAAGGGATCCCGGAGCCCTACTGAGGCTAACCAGTGAGCTACCCCACCCATGGGATTGTACTCCACTTTGCAACAGCCTTCACCTTTTGTTTGTTGTACATTATGTCCATGGAACTGGACCCCCAGAGTGGCGTCCGTTATCTGGTGGGTACCATCATGGCTCTGTTTGGAATAGCATGATCCATGCGGTTGTGTAAGTGCTAATGAAGTGCACTGGGGTATGTTTCAGCATTTGTATGTGCATTGTCCATCTGCACGGGTGTCATGACGTTTACTACTGCTGTCATAAGACGTCTGTAGTAGGCGTTGTACTAATCTTGCACTGTGTATGCAGTGAAGGGTGTGGTGCCGGGATGTGGATAACAAGGGTGATTAGCATATGTTCGTAAACTACCAACGAGGGGATAACCAC
Organism: Protopterus annectens; assembly: GCF_019279795.1. Classification (NCBI taxonomy): domain Eukaryota; kingdom Metazoa; phylum Chordata; order Ceratodontiformes; family Protopteridae; genus Protopterus; species Protopterus annectens. The sequence goes on from NC_056725.1 coordinate 583,192,521, forward strand.
TGGTGTGGAACACCAGTGACATGTTGGTAATGTCCATGTCTAGGATATTGTTGGTCTTGGTGGTGGTGTGTATGTGTTGATCCATCCGAGTGGAGGTTATGAATCCTGGACAGCATTGGCCTAATGTGTCGGTACATGAGTAGCTATCCCAGTTAAGTGTGGGGTAGTGTCAGTCGCACATCAGTAGTACCTGTCTGAACCCTACTGTCCAGTACACCAAGAAATGAGGGCCGGTAACCGAGGGGTATGTTGTTGAATCCGTAGCATGTTACAATGTGTATAGCAGTTCTGGCCACAGTTAGTTGCACGTGGATCACCTTTGATGCATTGTGCTAAGTAACCATCCAGGAGGTGTCTACAACATAGTGAAATATGGACACACCTCAGCCGTGGGTGTTCTGGTCCAGGTTACATGACTGAAAGGTGTGGTCTGCGTATAACCTGTCAGTGCAGGTGTGCTCTGCGGAGCCTAGAGGCAGGTCCCAGTCACTGCAGAGATATTGAAGTGGTCCATTATAAGGAGTGCCGTGCCTGTGTGCGTCAGAGATGATGTCAAGCATTGAGTCACATGACTACATGTTTTGCTTGCCTGTTCCCATTCTGGTGGTGAATGTTATTGGAAACTGTGCAAGACAGGCAGTATAGGAGCAGCAAGAGCCTTACATGTTATCTGTACTCCCAGGGCTGACAGGTGCAGGTCATCTGTGCCAAAGCATCGTGTTTTGTAGACCATGTCATTCAAAGCGGACAGATACCGGATGCCTGTGGAATGACAGCAGAAGCATAGGCAACTGTTGAAGTGAAACAGTCAGTTGTTGTACAGTGGTATCTAGTCTGGATGAATGCAGAATGCTCCCCAGGGCTTGGCCGACACCTTCTGGGCTACAAGACCGGAGAGCTATTGCATGTCCCTGCACATGTAGTCTGTAAAGTTACATCTCAGGGCAGTCACACTAACATGGAGAATGACAGTCAAATTGTACCTGGTAATGTGTGGCATGGGTGCATAGGTTTTGTTGCAGAACCAGTTACCCGACAGCTAGATGTAAGTGCCTATCGCCTTGTGTAGCCTGCTGAGTGGGACATCAGTGTGACCGCCTACAGAGTCACCTATGACTGGTGTGTTGGGTATGTTATAACCCCCTATTGGCTGTAGTTGATGGGCACACATGAGTCTGTGGGCTATAAGTAGTTGTTGTTGTGTTTGGTGATGGGGGCTGCCTCTGGTGCCTACACAGAGTATGGAGAGGTTCTGCAAATGTCGTACTCATACTATGTGTGGCCTGTGGTGGTGGAGATCTTGTGGAGACTATGTGATGAGTGGGGTGTGTTGCAAATGTTACATGTCCCCACATGAATGTCAGGTACAGTCTGGGTTGGTGAGAGCATTACCCCCAGCATGGCTACATATGTGCATCTCCCACAGGCTGTAGTGTCGTATGTTGGGAGGTGATCATTGACTGTGTACATGAGACAATTGCTCTATTGCCACATGTTCGCCATATTCATCATATAGACAGGCAATAGCACTGGTACGTGACAGTTGGACATGCCTGTATATTCAACCATGTCTCACGAGATATGTGAGTTACGTGTGTACAACAGCTGTTGTACAGTAAGCAAGCTGGAAATGTAAGGGCAGACAGTGTACTTGTAAGAAATGAGTTGGAATGGGTGCTATAGTAATTAGTAGCTCATGAAGTGCTCACAAGTTATGAACAGTTGCTGACCATGAATATGCAATACAAATAGAGTGTTGGATAATATCAACCCACTGCAACCCACAAGTGGAGACGACAGTCATAATTGGAGGCACTGCACTATTACCCTGCTGAGTATGGCCTGCAAGTCTATGAACCTTTATCAACGTAGATGTTAGCAGTACAGAAGTAGATGACAGTACGGATGATTTCACACTGCATAGCATACCTGTGACAGGTCATAGGACATCATCACCCATACCGTGTTCCAGCTACACTGAGTATACTAGATGTACCTTTGTATGTCACAGGAGTGTTCTACCTGTGGCCTATTGACAGAATCAACACTACAAAAGGTGTCAGAGTGACATGTGCATATCACACCAGTGGCAGCTACAGTAAAACAGGGTTAATGTTTTGTACTCCCCCTCATTGTAGCCCATACCACACAGACAAATGGGAGGCATCTGTGTATGTAAGGATGTGAATGGCCATGACCTAGGAGCAATAGCTGTCTCAGTGTTGTGGACAACATACAGAATGGGCTTTGTGGGTGAGGTGTGTGACATATGCGCACAATCTGACAGCTGATAATAGCATTGTCACCACTAGGTGAATAACCCTGTACCCATTAACTACCACCTAGGCAGCGATCAACATTATGGACACTGTGTAAGGGATGGTGTTGTGCAGTTCACCTCCCTGAGTTGGTGACATCTCCAGGCCTATTAGGTAGTCATACGAGGCACCCATGTCATGACAGGGTGCCATCCATGAGCATGGAGATCATTGGACAGGCATACTCAGCACTTGGGTGATCAATATCGGATCACATATCACCTTTAAGGGGTATTGGTCATGCATGGATGGGCAATACCAGCCTTTACAATCCTCACCTCCACTATGCAGCATGCTGGCTACCTTGCATAAAGACATGTGCTACATTGTGATGTTGGACATGCTACACGTACATATCCTGCTCTGAAAGACATACGTCATGGACAGCCACCTGCCACATGCTGGACAGATCCCTGTGCCATACATGTTACATACTTCCACCATACCATGCAACCCTGTCCATCAAAGCTGCACATGTCATCTCTGTCATACATGGTGTGATGACCGCATGGTAGATGTATTATTAACTGTCTGGATCAGTAATGTGGCACTGATGCACCTCGTGGGTGGCAAAATGGCTGTCGGATACAGCTAGGAAACCCTGCTCGTACATGCTATAGTTGATAACCATCCCTGCGAATGGTGTCCGGCTAGCCATTGTCCCATGTCTATCACATGTGCAACACAGGCAATCCATGGCAGGATGTTGAACTGCTGTACAGTGCCATGTAGATGTATATGGCAAAACACATGCATGTACAGGTTCCATGCATATGTGTGCATTGTCACTGCTCATGTCCATTAAGGCAGTGTATGTGTTGATATGTGACATATACACAGCATCAAGGTCAACAGCATCACTGTGGATACATCCAGGCATGTGCTGATAGGTAAGAACACCAGTACAGGCAAACAGACATGCCCACATCAAGACAGCATTCACATGGAGTATGAATAATGTAATGAGGTGACACACATATATGGTGATGATATCCAATGCATAACGGGTGTTACATGTGTGATACAAACATGTCAGTCGTGTCAGTGTCATGATGATTTGCAAAGATACCTGTGCAGATGTACTAGATTTAATACAAATGTATGTGCAGCTGTATCTCTGTACATCTCTGTGATACTGTGACCTGTCACCATCATTATGTCATCCAGATAATGCCTCGTTTACGCCTGCCAGCGTACAGCCGCCAGGAGGATGATGTCCTCATCCCGTACCTCCATGAGAACTACGAGGTGTTCAGTCATGTGCCACAGCATGCCCAGCAGCGTGATGACCTGTGGCAGGACCTTCGCAGGAGGGTTAATGATGTGAGTGGCCATAACCGCACCTACCAGCAGGTGCGCAGACACTGCACGGACTTGATACGACATGTGAAACATCATGCCACTGCAATCACCAGGGAACAAGGTGGAACAGGTGGTGGGCCACCAACCCAGCCCCCACTCACACACACCAAGGAGCTACTGGCCAGCCTGGGGACACCCTCAGAACAGCATCCACAAACACTAGCTGCCATCGTGGAGGTGGGTGTCTCCCAACCAATGAACCTGGAGTTGCCTGGTAAGTCACTACTGCACATATGACTATTATATCCCATTTAGTTGCATGTGTCACTGTACAATATGTAATGTAACATCATATGCAAGGTATGTTTACACACATGCTGCATACTACAGTATGCTACCCTGTGTATGCACACATGTGCATACTATATGCTATTGTACAGGTGAATGTGTTAACATGCACAGTGCACCCTGTGACTGTCATACAGTCATGGATAATGTTCAAACTGCTGTGTCACCCCTATACATATACAGGTACCTCTGGCATGCCACACAGACATCAGTCTGTTGCAGGTGAGACTGTCATCAGTATCAGGCATGTTAATGCATATATCTATTCTCCATGTGGCTGGTTAACACATGTACACATGATGTATGGTCCAGTCACGATATACAGGTCGCATCTCCCATCATTCACACTGGCTACCCATGTGCAATATATACAAACAAAATGAAACACTGACATGAAACCACAGTATCTGTCATTGCTACATGTGTGGACAGCTGTGCATACAACGGTGGAGGTGTTGTTCAATGTAGGTATCTGTACTATACATTGGAACAACACATGTGTGGTATGCAAACAGTACCACACAGTGAGCTGGGATATGGACAGCCCACAGGAGTCACCATTGTGTTATATGCCCCTGCAATGGGTGCGCACATTGTGATGTGCCATCTGACATGTCCCAGACATGTAGTGTTCTGGCTGCAATATTGTCACACTATCCCATAATACATACCCCACATACCAAACATACAACCCGTTGTCTGCATAGCCCTGTGGACGGTGACATATCTGACATCTATGGGTGTATGTCATTTGGGACTACACAGACATGTGAGATAGATGGCCATCACAAACATTTGGCCAACACATGTTCACACATGGCCATGGAGGATGGCCAGAGACATGTAACCACACAGTAGATGTGATGTGTATACACCCTGTTGCACATTGTCCACACATGGCCCAACAATAGCCTTAGTTGATGGATTATACAGTTGATGTGGTACACTGGACATCCTAAAAGCCTGTGCACAGCTAGTGGAGGTGTCACGTAAATCGACCTTATAAGATGTGTTGAACACCACGACTGTGTCATAGCATGACAGTAGTCACCTGTACAGCTTCCACAGACATTGACACCACATCAGGCCACAGATACCGTACATTTCCCTTGCTGCTGTAGGACATCACCGTCAGCCATGCACCTCGTGTGTGTGGTACATCAATGTCATGTGGGACATGTGTATTGACAAGTCTGCCATGTGTGGACATGGTTGCCAGGCAGCTAAGACTCTGTAGTAGTTGTGCAGGGGTGTCTTCCGTAGGTCTTCATGACCTGTCACATGACACAACAAGGTTTGGTGTGTATACACCTCAGCAACGTGGGTCACAATCCACAGTTATGTCATGTGTATGCACACAGTTATGGCTATGCAATGTGTGCATATTACACACTGTATAGCAATATAGATGCCTCATGATGCCATGCAATGGCACAGTGTCTGTACTTCACACTGTATAGCAATGTAGATGCCGCACACTACCCTTCCATGCTCATGCACATTTGCTAAACGTGCATTCTATCTGTAGGACATACAGACAACACTGCAATGTGATACCCATTACAACGCTGTACATGTGTCAGGACACCATTGTGTCTGACATGTACGCATGTCAATGCACACGTCAGCAGACTACATGTCAAGGTCACTTCAGCCATGTGTACTGTTAACCTGTGCTGGTCCACATTGTGTATCACAGGGATGCATGCTTACTAACATGATTGTGTGAACTGCATGGCTACTGATATGACACCTGCTTGCTGTCGTGTGCAACCCAGGCAGGTATGCTAGCTTAATGTCTGAGCTGCATGCCGTCTGCTGTATCACATGCATGCTGCATGCCGTCTGTCAAATCACATGCATGATGTGTGTGTGTGTGTGTGTGTGTGTGTGTGTGTGTATTGTAATGTAGAGTCGTTCTTTGCATTCACAGGTGATGTAGGTGTGTTACTCTCCTGCAGTCCATCTGATGTTAGTGTCCCCACAGATACTAGCAGTGATGAACATATGCATGAGGTACAGGCAGGGTTGTCAGGGGCTGAATCTGTGCCAATGGTTGCCATCCCAGCTATGTCCCCCTCTTCCTCGCACACAGTTCTCATGCCAGCACATACCCCATCACCAGTGGCCATAGAGGAAGGACAGCCAGCATGTGCTAGCTTGGAACAGGAACGTGTGGTGGCTACAGAAGGTGTGTCTCCACACCATGGTGTCAGTGTAATGGCTGCAGATGTGCCACATAGGCATGAGGCCAGTGCCGGTCGTAGGAGGACCTCTGGCAGACATGCACCTGCAGGACAGAGTGCAGCAGCTGGTGTCATCAGATGCATGTTCCAGACTGTAATGGCGGCACAGGCACATGCCGAACAGCAGAACAGAGAAGGGCAGAGGCTTCAGAGGGCTGCTATCCGTACTCTAAATGACAACATCCAGGCATTGGCAAATGCTCAACAGCAGATTGCTGATGTTCTGGACAGGCGATTGGGTGACATGGTCGGAATCCTTGACCGTGGCATGGCAATCCGCGAGTGTGAGCTGTCTGTACTGGAACATCTGGTAGGAGTGAGGCGTAGGCCATGTGGACGTAGGCCAGCTACACCACCTAGTGCAGGTCAACATGAATGAGCCACCTCAAATGCCCGCTCCCATTGTGCCGGTAGCAGTGCAGCTGGTGCTGCGCTGTCCACACCAGGACACAGCAGGCCATGTGGATGTGGCCCTGGACGTACCCAGTGGGGACACAGTTCCAGTGGACATGTGTCATCAGACAGTAGCCAATCTGTACCTCTGCCTGGTAGTGCCCGTGCAATCCCTGGCAGGCACAGGTCACGTGGCCATGGCCGGACACAGTGAGCCGTACATCCTGGTCTGTACAATCTGGAGCTGTCAATAATACCCCTGTGTAGGCCTGGCAAAAGGCAGAACTGTGTGCAATCATACACGCACACAGCAAAAACATCTGTAGGGCACCGCAACACCCACATGCATAACGACCACACATGTCCAATCAGATCACCGGCCCTTACCCACACACATGATATCATCCACTGGTGCAGCCTATGCCCCTGGCAAACATTATCACCCTGTGCATATGATGATGCCTGTGCCGCATCCCTGTCATCCACACCATCGGTGCAGGGACATACTCAAATGGTCTGATGCACAGGGTGAACAGAATAGTGAGAGAAGTCTATATTACATTAGTTGTGTACTGTTGACACGCACCAGACATACCATGTAGTACAGGTTTATAATGCATTGTTATATGTTCATAGTATGTGTCTTGGTAACAACAGTAACAGCATGTTGGTAATGATGCCCTGGTTCCCTCCTTATGGTCTACTTGCATGTGCCAACAAGTAGCAGTGTTTGCAGTTTCCCATGTGTAAATGTGGAGTACTCACAGGCATGTATGGCAATACCAGCATGCTATACACAGCTTCAACCTGACTGTTAGAAAGGCTACCATACCACAGATGTCCACACATCTACTGATCCAGAAGCATGTGGGCTGTTTAATAGGCTACAGTGGCTCGAGACGTGACTTCCATACCAGGTCACATCACAGGTATGTTGACATGGTGCGGGGGGTTTACACAGCGGTCTGGCCGATGATAACTTTAGAAGCCACTTGATAGCATGAGGCCTCACTGTGTAGCAGTAATACCCTGTCACATTACAGGATGAGAACACACACAGACATACACAGAAACACACTGTAACATGCCCACACTCATAGGGTCAACAACACTATAACACACACTCGATAGTGTTGAGGTGAGGACCCTTGCCTATGTGGTAATCACCCTCACAGTACTGTGCACCCACATGACGCGACACAGAGAATGAACATGTACAGGTAGCCAGTAAGGCTGAGACTGATGGCATCAACAGGGTAATAGACTGCATCACCATGAGGGGTTGGGGATCCTGTCTGTTCTGCATGGTAGCATACACCCTCACTCCATGCACCAGACAGCCATACATACATACATACATACACACACACACTGTGGAGTCCACAAATGTCATTCACATACGGATAGCTGACATGTGTGTGATACACACACCACCCCTGCCTACGTCATGCTTTCCACACTGCAGTATGTACAGATCTCTTCAACAGTGTACAAGGGTGTGTAACAATTGGGATGTATTCCCCACCATATGTGGCATATATGGTCACACAAGCAAGCACACATGGCAGTACTGTGAATGATACACCTGCTATATGATGATACGTCTGACAGACATGCAGCAGTATTGGCCGCATTATGTGTACCAATGCTACCTTCGGCAATTGTGCTGCTATACGCACATGGGAGGATGTAAGTGTTACAGGTGTCATGTGGCTTACAGTCAGTAACACCCAACCACTGTGTAGGTTCTATGTTTTCACCGTCAAGTAACAGTAACATAGCGTACTGTTTGCACATGTAATGGTAGGATGGCTTGTGACACACCTGTGAGCTGTCCCCGCCAAACATCCATCTGCAAAGGTGGATCACCACTTTATGTACACACATCCATCCATACCTGATGTACATCCTACTGTACTGTCAGTATTTCACCATATACAGGTGTCAATGATGGGGCTGCATTGCAACTGCATGTTGTAGTTAGGCACATATGAATTACATACATCAGCTACTGCACATGCTTGGTAGCTGCATGCACACCACTACATGTACATGTGTGTTGGCCCTACATGCCTGTCATGTAGCTATGTTTGTATGCATTGCAATTGGTGGACATCTGTGATGACATACATAACACATGGACTGTTGTATGATATGATGGGTGTCATGGGTAACTAGTACAGAGGGAATGTTTCCTCAGTCAACATTGCTACCTCATGTACTGTTAGCATTCAACAGCCATGGACCTACCTTCCATGTGCATGCGTGTGATTGCTGTAGCCACTTGTCTGCACGGAGGACAGCAAAAGCTATGCTATGTACATATGTGTTGTGTGTGTGTGTGTGTGTGTGTGTGTGTGTGTGTGTGTGTGTGTGTGTGTGTGTGTGTGGTCCATGCACATATCCACTGCAATTACATGTATGTCATATCCAAACATGTGTGTTCTTTGGTGTACAGCGACAGTCATCTGTCACAGCTGTGTAAGACCCAGGGCCACTGTTATGTGTAGAGCCGACCTGGTTATGTACAGTGGTATCATTGCATTGCATAACACATGATGGAACCCTGTCAGTACATGTGTAGTCTGCACAGTTGCTGTAGACCTATGTACAGTCCACTGGTCATGAGTCACACGGAGTTGTGGTAATGTATGGATGTGTGTTGCTGGTCCAAGGACATGGTGATGTCTGAGGGCTACATAGTGGAATGTGTTTACCTCTGTGATCTGCACTTGAGACATCTGTGAAGGCTCTTGAGTGTGTACTGGTCAGTACATCTGAGTGGCCTTCATGTACATGGGGACAGTAACACCATACTTTGCCCTTCCATGTTTAGAATCCGTGTGCATGCAAGACATCCCTTCATGTACGTGGGGACAGTAACACCATACTGTGCCCTTCCGTGTTTAGAATCTGTGCATGCAAGACAGCCCTTTGCTACTGCTAAGTGTGCGAGCATGCCCAGTACACCATTGTGTAGATGGACACACAGTACATTCCAAACTGTGCCCTTCCATGTTTAGAATCCATGTGCATGCAAGATAGCCCTTCGCTTCTACTAAGTGTGTGAGCATGCCCAGTACGTCGTCATGTTGATGGACACACAGTACATTCCAAACAGACGTGTGATACTAAGTGTGTGAGCATGCCCAGTGACACCTTGTGTCAGTGATGTGCCTCTGTGTATGGGCATGGCCATTGACATCCTGTATAGCGATGGTGGTCATCCAGGCAACAGATGTCCAAACCTCACGTCAGGATGGATGCCTACATTGAACACACTGGTTGACTGTCTTGAAGGGTGTACTGTCTATGGCGCATGTCGTATCTATGTAGTGTTGTAATAGTGCTCTGTAGATAGGCAGTTGTCCCGCTCACACCACTGCTGTGTGTTTGTCTACGTCTACCTTGGGACAGTAATATGCTTTTAGACTGCTCACTCTCTATACATTCCCTATCGGTGTCTTTGCCTTTGCGGATGATGTCATCCACCTAGAAGTATGCCTCTGGGAGTGCTGTGTTCCAGTAATCTCGGTAGCACGTTCTGTAACTGCGTAATGCTGTAGTGTGATAAGGTAGTTAGGTGTATGTTCGACTCCCAGCCTTGCCAAGTGTGTGCCTGTGTGTGTGTTTCCAGCTGCCTGGGGACAGAGTAATGCTTTTAGACGGCTCACTCCACATAAATTCCCTATCGGCGTCTTTGCCTTTGCGGATGATGTCATCCACCTAGAAGTATGTCTCTGGGAGTGCTGTGTTCCAGTAATCTCGGTAGCACGTTCTGTAACTGTGTAATGCTGTAGTGAGATAAGGTAGTTAGGTGTATGTTCAACTCCCAGCCCTGCCAAGTGTATGCCTGTGTGTGTGTGTGTTTCCAGCTGCCTGGGGACAGAGTAATGCTTTTAGACGGCTCACTCCACATACATTCCCTATCGGCGTCTTTGCCTTTGTGGATGATGTCATCCACCTAGAAGTATGCCTCTGGGAGTGCTGTGTTCCAGTAATCTTGGTAGCACGTTCTGTAACTGTGTAATGCTGTAGTGTGATAAGGTAGTTAGGTGTATGTTCAACTCCCAGCCCTGCCAAGTGTGTGTGTGTGTGTGTGTGTGTTTCCAGCTGCCTGGGGACAGAGTAATGCTTTTAGACGTCTCACTCCACATTCATTCCCTATCGGCATCTTTGCCTTTGCAGATGATGTCATCCACCTAGAAGTATGCCTCTGGGAGTGCTGTGTTCCAGTAATCTTGGTAGCGCATTCTGTAACTGCGTAATGCTGTAGTGTGATAAGATAGTTAGGTGTATGTTCGACTCCCAGCCCTGCCAAGTGTGTGTGTGTGTGTGTGTGTGTGTGTGTGTGTGTGTGTGTGTGTGTTTCCGGCTGCCTGGGGACAGAGTAATGCTTTTAGACATCTCACTCCACATACATTCCCTATCGGTGTCTTTGCCTTTGCGGATGATGTCATCCACCTAGAAATATGCCTCTGGGAGTGCTGTGTATCGGTAATCTCGATAGCGCATTCTGTAACTGCATAATGCTGTAGTGTGATAAGGTAATTAGGTGTATGTTCGACTCTCAGCCCTGCCAAGTGTGTGTGTGTTTCCAGCTGCCTGGGGACAGAGTAATGCTTTTAGATGGCTCACTCCACATACATTCCCTATCGGCATCTTTGCCTTTGCGGATGATGTCATCCACCAAGAAGTATGCCTTTGGGAGTGCTGTGTTCCAGTAATCTCGATAGCGCATTCTGTAACTGCATAATGCTGTAGTGTGATAAGGTAGTCAGGTGTATGTTCAACTCCCAGCCCTGCCAAGTATGAGTGTGTGTGTGTTTCCGGCTGCCTGGGGACAGAGTAATGCTTTTAGACATCTCATTTCACATGCATTCCCTATCAGTGTCTTTGCCTTTGCGGATGATGTCACCACCTAGAAATATGCCTCTGGGAGTGCTGTGCACCAGTAATCTCGATACTCGATCTCGATAGCGCATTCTGTAACTGAGTAATGCTGTTGTGTGATAAAGTAGTTAGGTGTATGTTCGACTCCCAGCCCTGCCACGTGTGTGTCTGTGTGTGTGTTTCCAGCTGCCTGGGGACAGAGTAATGCTTTTAGATGGCTCACTCCACATACAATCCCTATCGGCGTCTTTGCCTTTGCGGATGATGTCATTCACCTAGATGTATGCCTGTGGGAGTGCGGTGATGCTGGAACTCGGTAGCGCATTCTGTTACTGCATAATGCTGTAGTGTGGTAGACTAGACAGGTAGGTGCTTGATTCCAAGGCATGGCAGGTGTGTGTGTTTGGCAGTTATACCGTATGTGTTGGTATCTGTGGGTGGCTAGCTGCGGGATGTGTTCAGTGTGTTTTGTTGCTGACCTATATAGTGTCCACAGCCCGCATTTTCTGCCAAGACACTGGGTTGTCAACACATACATTCACCAATAGGTCTGGTGAGTAACTGTCAGCAGCCCTACTCTTACCCTTGATACGGTCTGTCCCATGTGATGCAACATAACACACGTGCCTTGATAGTAACAACACTACATGATGCAGGTGGCACATGTAGTTTCCTTTTCATTCCTATCTAATGCATTGCTGTCATGTGGTCCGTTGTTGTGATATAAATGCCATATCTACATATGTGTGTACATGTATATGTGTGTATGTATATATATATATATATATATATATATATATATATATATATATATATATATATATATATATATATATGTCCATGTATATATGTATACAAATAATATATATGATATATGTAGATGTAGAGGTGGACATAGATGTGAACATATGTCTGGGAACATCAGCACTATTGAATGTTTGTGCCGGATGATCTGTACATGATAACCTGGGATCTGTGTGTTTCTGCCATGGCGTGGTGGTAATGCACATAGTCTGTAGTGTGCAGGGCCACGGGTTGTAGTCGTGTAGACACCGGTTATTTTGTTGCTGGGAAGACCATGGGACATCGAATATGGTGATAGTAAGGCACCTGTTGCCAGTTGTGTATGGATCTGAGCGACACTGAGCAGTGGTTATTAATTTGGAGGTTCGGTATGGGTCATATAACTATTCATTAGAAGACTATACTATGCAGATGAGGTTGACTATATCACATTTATCACCAGGGTGTGCTGCTGGTCCCTGGAGTGTATGTGTGTAGTCAGCCAGGTGCAGGTCTCGAATATAGTTGACAGCATGGGAGGGGGGTCAGGCATACTGTACGTACATTGCAGTACTGTGCCGGGAGAGTGCTCCTGCCTTAGCACACCTAAGCTAGGTGGTGTGTCTATACCTGCCTAGTGACATTGGGAGGGATGACAGCAGTGGTGGGGTAGTCAGGGTGTACAGGCTGCACAAACAGGTGTTGATCAGCACAATCAGCAGATGACATGGCCAGCCCGCACATAAACAGTACGTTAATGCGAGCAAGCAGCATACACACAGGTTTCGTCCGCACTCTACACCACCGGTGTATACCTGCAGGGACATTTCATGACACAGTCCAACCAAATGACAAGGGCTGCAGCAGGCAACATATACCAACATGTGCAGGAGGCTGGGGCAGTGAGGATGTGTATGCTGCCGAACAACCCTTACTGGGGTGACATAAGACTTTATAGAACAAGGGTGACTTACCAGGGGCTACATGGGCTGGGGATGTTGGAGCACTATGGGGTGGACAGAGACCTCCTACAGCAGCTTGTTGACCTGTGCCTGCCACACCTGACACATCAAACAGGCCGAGGAAAACACATCACAGTGGATACCATGGTATGTGTTGGCCTAGGTGTACTAGCCACAGGTACCTCACACAGCACAACTGGGGATATCATGGGTATTCATGGGTATCTCACAGGCATCTGCATCCAGAGTATTGCACCAGTTCACAGACGCCATGTCAACACATGCTAGTGAGCACGTACATGTCCTCAACACACGTGATTAGTAGACCAGCAATATGCATCTGTTCAACCACATGGATGACTACCCTGGGGTACTGGGTGCTATAGCCTGCACACACATACACATCGTAGCACCACCTGGTGAGCAGGGTAGGGCCTACAGTCACTGCAGGGGCATACCCGCCAACAGCTAAGCCATATGCGATGGCCAGGGCATGAGATTGAATGTGTGTGCTGTCTGCCCTGGAAGCTATGATGTGTCCGATATATGGCTTGTGACACAGTTGTAGCACACCAATGCTAATATGGACATCCCCTACAGTCTCCTAGTGGGGGATGCTGGGTAAACACTGGTGTCGTGGCTGATGACACCCATCAGCAATGCGCACACACCTGAACACTCACACCATACTGAGGTGGATGCACAGGCAAGACATATACTTGTGCATGTGTTTGGGATGCTCAGTTCACAGTTCTGGTAACCGGACACATCCGTTGGAGCTCTGCAGTATTCACAAGCTACATGCATACAAGTTGTTATGGCATATGCTATGCTACACAATCTTATCCTGCAGCAACAGTTGCAGCAGGAACAGCATGGGGCAGGGCCACACAGCCCAACACCACTGCCAAGACCTGTACAGGCACAGTGTGACTTGAAGGAACTACCTGAGCAGGGCACAGTTGGCGAAAGCCCATGCACAGTATGACCTGCCCTTGGCAAAGAGGCAACACAAGGCATATGCACTGACACAGTAGGTACCTACAGATTTCCCCTCTCTAACCCGCACGCAGTACAATGGATGCAAAACATGACAGTACCTGTGCTCGGCCATGTATAGGAGGTGCACTGTGTGCATCCGACATAGGCAGCACTCCAGCACTGTCCTCAAGTCTGGAACACACCCAGGGTATGTCTATTGACCTAACAAGTGGCAGTTGTATTAGAATGTGTAGTTACCCATTGCTATGGTATGTATGTGAGCATACAAGTGACTGTGGTGGTCAAATGTTAGGGCAGCAGACAGTACACATCCATAGTGGCACCATGATCTCTGTAGCACATACGGGGGTCACAGTGGTAGCCTGTAGTACACAGGGTGCCCTAACCCACTGCAGATTATGGGCTGACCATCATGTGTGTCTGTACAGCCCACACACGTTCCATGCAGCTGGACAGATGTGGACCAATACAGACAAATGATATACGATGGCCTATGGATATGCCCAATGAATGACCCCAACCCCCTAAGACACACACAGATGACAGCAGGCCAGGCAGTTTGATGTAGGTTGTGTAAGCTAGGACGTCCAACACCACTGTGCTGGTAATTAAAGCTGGGAACTGACGTACCATGGTATCCTTCCAACCAGAAATTTAGGTAGGTCCACACACTGACATGGAGTACCCGGCATACCAGTACAGTAGTGGCAGATGTGTACAACTGTTGGCTGTGCCCCCCCCCGTCAAACCTACACATGTGAGAGTCATGTGCGCCACCCACGGTGCTGTGTAGGACTGTGGTTGTGGTTGGATGTCCCCCCACATTATGCAGACATGTAGCAACTGTCAATGCCACATGACCATTAGCTACCCTGCAGACACAGCATGACACCTGGCTGTGTAGAACGGAGGGGTCAGCAACACAGTACTAACTATCTGGACATGTGACACATGCAATACAGTTGACCATACTTGACATGCTCACACACATGACAGTATGACGGTAATGTCGGTCGACAACATGCTTAACAGTCATACTGGGCATGCTCACACACTGAAACACAGGACGGCCAGGCATGCATACACCAGGGGTCTGGACATATCTGCCAGTACATTGCTATACTGTTGGAAGTCTGCGCTGAATGGTGTGTGTGTGGTCTATTGTCTGTACATATGCCATGGTTTATTGTTAATTCACATGAACTATGTGTGCAGGGTACTTCTACCATCACGTGTATAGGGTGGTTCTTTGTTTGTGGACAGGCCGACGCCTTTGGATACAGGCTGGGTAAGGCACATTCCAGCAGGTGGGAGCAGTTGTGCGTGGGTGTGCACAGTGTTAAGCACTGCTGACCTCTGGTCACAGCACCTTATACACGTTAAGACTCCACATTTCTTTGACAGTGCACTACTGGCATACTGGTAGACAAACACGCTTACAGCCGCTCGCTCACCGACATTTCCGCTTACATTTGTCACTCACGCTGGGTGTGTGTGATCCCTTGTGATGCGTATTACATCGGATTACATGACTACAGTATTGGGTATGTGTAACCATTTTGTGACGCCAGGCGTTCGACTGTACGGACTCGGCGGCCTGTCCAGTGACATAATTATATTATATGCGTGTTCCTCATACGATCTGCTCCCATCTGCCTGATACATGGGAACCGATACTCTGCAATACTGACATGTGACTTGAGTTTGTTAATGCAACTGTCTGCCGAGTCATGCTACCGCATACCTACTGCACGTTATCCAGCTTTCAGATTGCACGACGGGAGACTGTAGGAGTGACACCTTTCCCACTTTGCATGGGACAGTCCCTCATCACGCATATCTCATGTGACAATACCAGAACTCTCCACCAATCGGGGACACATTTCTACAGAATCAGGGACAGGTCAAGAAAAATCAGGGACACTTTTACAAAAGTAGTGCTATTAACTTGAAACATTGACAGAATCAGAGCATATAACTTAATACACATATTCTGAGGTAACAGTTGTTTATAACTCTTACTTATTGTCATTAGTCAGTAAGTGTAATTCACCACCTTTCCTTCAACAGCCACTAATTTTAGGAGGGATTAAGAGGGACAGAGTTAAACTTTCAGTCAAACTCAGGGACGTACCTGACATTCAGGGACGGTTGAGTGGTAAGTACAATACTCTAGCCATTGCAAGCTTCCTGATTAGGGGACATTCACATGTTGTACGTGTCTGCACTGGTTGCTTGTTACAGGTCTTGTATACCTGACACGTCGATATGTCATATGTAGTAGCATAAGCAACTTTACTGCTGCTAGACTACGCTTTGATTTGTTCCGATATGTATATTTCTGTACTATGCATGGCTGTAGGTATGTCCTGCCCTGGTACATCTGACATTTCTACAGAGCAGGTTCCACTTTGGCCATTCAGAATGGTGGCGGCCTTATTGACCCTATATGTAGAGTTATCACATGTGTCAAGGTAACACATACCCAGAGCCAGTAGTAAACGGATGACTTCCACGGTTTGCATACGTTAAGGTTATTCATGTAGCATTATAATTGATAATACTGTTTCCTATTACATGTAGCTGTTACTGATACAACAAATTGATGTCTGACACCACTACACACACTATATAGCCTCCATTCCCAAACTCACAGGCCATGTGCCATAACAGTCATTTTGCAGGACACAACTGCCCAGACGGGTGTGTCCCTCGTAGGCGTACGGGTGTTGAACCTCTTCTATTATGCTATCATCTACCTAAGGTGGTCAGCAAATTATGCACTTTCCGTCAGTAGCAGAACTCACATACCAATGGGTGTGAATGAACACTGTATCAGGGACAATGCATAACACCCTGTGGGACACATTTAGATGATTGTTTCTATTAACCAGACACATTCACAGTCACAGAGCATATGTATTCATTGACGTTTGTCGAGGTACATGCTGTTTATGACTCATACATGTTGTCATCTGTCATTACCTGTATTCCACCACCTGTTCACCTAATATCACTAGTTCTGGAAGTGTTTAGTTGGACTTTGTTACATTCTGATACATAACTATGGACGTCCATGCTAATCGGGTACACGGCACTGATTTGGTCTCTATGTATTCCCCCGATGGTTTACAGACTATCCGGTAGATGTGCTCTTCAGGTTTGGGAGGTGTAGGCGTATGCTATGCCCACATAGGAATATTAATGACTTCCACTGGGCGGGCCTAGTACATCTCTGCCAACCAGCACCTGCACACTTAAGCCCATTAATGCATACCCATGGTCCACCAACCTGGCACCCCTCTACAGCAGTCGTGACAAATACTTACTGCGAGCACAGCAGGCGTATTATCACACCCCTACACATTGCCCACTCTCCCCGTCTCGGGACACGTCATATGTTTTGTCAACCCATGTATTATCACACTTGCACAACCTACTGTTCCATGTACACCTACATCCTGCTCATATTAGTGTCAGCAGATTCACACGTACCCTGAATTTTTGGGGTCCCGCAAGGGACACCGTTATCCATGTTTAAAGTGTAGACCCTGCAGAACTCTCCCACTGGTACTTTCCTACCGGTGTTTTGGACAGCGGCAGTGTATTGATCTGTATTTCCTGTCTGAATGTCTGTCCGGCCTAGCTGGGCGATGTGGGGGGTACAACGTTTATTTATTGGACCTCCCAGTCACATATGCCCGGGCTGTAAATATGTTACCCCTAATTGCTGCGAAGTAACCTATTTATGTACATGTGTATATCTACACTGACATATATATTTTGTTTTCTGTGTATGTGTATATATCAGTACCTGCTGTTTGTGTATATATATCTATCTATATATATCCGTAGTATATCCTTGTGTGTGTGTGTGTGTGTGTGTGTGTGTGTGTGTGTATATATATATATATATATATATATATATATATATATATATATATATATATATATATATATCCGTATGAATATATATGTGTATGTAAATTAATATAGATATATGTATATATACGTTTTTATCTATATATACATCTGTGTGTCCGTTAACCTATACATTTCCCAGACATGGACACTTACACATGCGTATTGGGTTTTATCTCTGCTTCAACAGCATACTATTGCCTTAGTCATTATGACACCGACACTTCACTCCGGTGAACTTGTGCTCAGTATATTGCACGTTATACAGCGGACAGATGTCACACGTTTTTCATGTCTGGGGTGCCGCTGCTAACTGGGATGTGATACAGTGTCATTCGTCCTATTACTCGTATGCGCAGCCTATTATTCCTGCTACTGTGTTTGTTTCTGTGCACATTCATATTATTACTGCTGATAGGATGTGTGTTTGTGTTACTGTGACTGTATGTCAACATATTGTTGTCTTCATGTAGTTGTGCTTTCTGCTTTTCCCGGTTTGGGGTTGTCACAGCAGAACTCCGTTCCGCTCATGGGTGGCGTATAGGTTTTACGTGCCGGGCTGCCAGCCCTGACGCACAACGTCCAACAACAATACACCCATTCACGCATGTCTCCATGCAAACAACGGTCTATCTGGGAATTGCACCTACGTACTAGCTGACCTCCATGGGCCGCTCCATTGCACCCGGCGCAACATACCCTAGCACTCCTGTGTCCATAATCGCATATCCATAGTTTCTCCTGCACACCCGTGTTGAGTTTCCACGCATAACAGCCATTATACACCTGATATCGCAGCCATGACACACCTTTACACATTGCCTTCTCATGAGCGTTGGGGCCCTACACACATTTTGTACCGCCTCGTGTATTCACAGGCTCACCATCCATTCATATTTGCACATATGTGCCTTTTCTGGTGTTATGGATTACGAACGAATTGTGGGTTACAAGTGTAGGTGGTCGCAACATGTACTACATTCTGTCTGCTTACAATGTTGATGTAGCACTTCAACAATGTTATGGCCACTGGTATAACCCTGCCTCTGGTGTGAAGAGTGGTGCTCTACTCACACTTGTGCAGCTTTATGTGGCATATGCTGCGAGCACTTCATAATTCCTTACTTGCTCTGGATTCCCTTCAAAACCCTTATGTTTGCTTTCGTCTTTCGGCGTTTTATATATATATATATATATATATATATATATATATATATATATATATATATATATATATATATATATATATGTGTATATATATATATTTATATATATGTGTATATATAGATAAATATGTAGATATATAATTGCATATTTCTGTTATGTCTGTGGATATTTATCTATACACACATCTATCTATCTATATATATAAAAGTTACAGCTGTACAAGACAACGTACATTTGCTATGCTAATAGCTGCATACACCCATGCAGGTGCACTTGCATCTACTTATTCTAAGTTATATATGTTTACAGGCACTTCTTTGGAATTACATGTGCCTTATGCCATATGAAAGTACCACTTTGATGGAATCCAGTTAACGGACCCATGCGAACGCGGTCGCCTTTACATGTATAAATGTTGGCTTTACAGCATAGAGGCATTCATTACACAATTAATATGTGCTATAGTCATACTTGAACAGGGAATGCCTTTACGTTGGGTGGATGCTGTAACCACTACACTATTGGTGTTATGGCTCATTTATATGTATACCCATGGTTCATAGCTACTCTGACATACGCCTCACCGCTTCCCTTACACAGCAGGAATCCATTCTCTTGCTGGGAAAACCACAGTACTACAATTAGGACATTCCCCATTTCCTACTGCTCTGGACCCGTGCTGCAAGTCTACTCACTCCAAGGATATTCAGAACACCTACGCTTATAGTCCTCGCACATACACATGTTTGATTGTCAGGGTGTTCATGTGCTGGTCTGAGTTTAGGCTTGGCCGACTAGTGACTAGAACTGCCCTGGCACTGTTCAAAGATCAGACATAGCACATGGACAGAGTTAGTCCAGATTTTAACATTCTACCTGTGTTTAGACGCAGGTGTTTGGGCACGTCTGACCACATTATTGGGTCGGTGCTACATAATTTAGGGCGGGGAATGGTTCCACCACATAATGCAGGTTGGGGGTGGTTTTCACGTGTTTCCCTTCCCATTTGACTATTTCATTCATTTATAGATAAAATGAATATTATTTTGGACATCTCTTATAAATTCACTACAGGTATGCAATAGTCCTGTCAACTGATGTGACAGTTTATTAGTGTACTTATGTGTACGGACCTCTGTGATACTCGGGGACTCGTTTCTACGGTGACAGGGACAATCACTGACACTTCTACCATATTAGTACTATTAACTTGGAACGTGTTGACAGATTCGTAATACTATTAATTTTCTGCAGTTAAATGCATCTATTACTCTTCATTGTTGTAAGTAGTCATTCTCATTCAACACCTTTCCCCCAAAGGTCACTGGCTTTGTGAGTGGTTAAGAGGCTGGCCAGTTATTGTGCAAATGCTCTGACCATTGGTAGTGTTGACATTGTCATATGTACAGGTTGGGATGTATTCTTTGGACTAGGGTTGCCACCTTTTCAAATGACCAAATAGGACATTTTCGGAACACACATCAGATTTTACAAGCCGACACATACCCACGGTCAGTACAAAGGATAGAACTTTACCTACATAAAAGCCTATTGTTGTAGCGGTTTAGTTGCTTATTCTGTTTCTTGTAACATTTAGGTATTTTAGATACTGAAATAATTATTTTCTGCAACTATTACATAACATATGGGAGATAATTATGTCCTACAATCCCAGGACATTTGCCATTTGTAATGTATTTTGTCAGGACACAACTGTCCAAAGAGGGACTGTCCCTCGCAAAGCGGGACAGATCGTAACCCTACTGCGGACACCAGATTGTTTGGGCCAACACATAGCCACGGTCAGTGCAGGTTTAGAACATTCATTTGTTTTCTAGCTGTGAGCCTTATACCTTTGGCACTTTTGTTGTTTGCCTGTTTCTTCTACGAATACATTTATTCTATCCTGACGTGACCGCTTTAGGCAACTGTTACATGCAGTATGGTACATAGTTATTTCCTACAATCACAGGACATTTGGCATTGTATCATTGTTGGTCAGGTTACACCTACACACACATTAATTGTCCCTCACACAGTGGATCAGGGGGTATCCTGTTTACGTCAGTGCCTTCATCACCCTTATACCATGTGCCACTATACGAATGTGTGCAATATATTCTCTCGCTTATTCGTGTCGGGACACGTGCGTCACGGGCAGGTGTTTGATTCTGGGTAGTAGGTTCTGCATGACCATCTAGGGCTGGACAGTCTTGTGCACCACTATTGCACATTACAACTTGTGTCCAGATATCTACAGGACTGGACTTCGTGTCTTCATACCCATTCTAATGTTTACACAGGTTACTTATCCCATGAGGGATATCCCAAAAATTGAACAAGACCAAAACAAGACAAATACCGACCATTCTTCTGGCGTTACGAAAATGTGCTGGGGGTTTTACATGCAAGGGATACATAGTTTGCAATTCTGAAACTGCCTAGGGTGACACTACCTACTACATATGTGTAGTGGTCACTGTGTGTAGATGTGGCTGCACCAAACCAGTAGGCCAAGTATGGCTGGATTTGGTGGACTTTCGGTATGGGAGCTGGTTGTGTGCTGTGGAGGGGATGCTGGGTAGTCCATTATGCATCCAGGTGTGTTGCATTTGATATGGCCAGTTCCATCAGGACCAATCTGTGGGTATGTGCCGGTGACATGTCTATACATTTGTATCGCGCATTTTAATATTCATATGTTTGTGGGATTGTGTTCTACAGTATGGCCTGTCTGGTTGTATTGCAGATGTGTATACATGTTTTTGTGTTTCTTTCTGCTTCACCCGGTGCTCCCTCATACACCTCCGTTTCACCTATTCTGCATACGACTCAGTGTTGCCTTGGAGGATTATACCATTACCCCCCCCCACACACACACACATATTCCTGACACTCCATCATCACTGCTTTGGTTGATGGCCCATGACATGGTCAAGGTAACACATTGCATACCCTACATATGTCAGGTGCCTGTATGGTTGTGTGGACTACCCTGCCATGTTTGACTTTCCACATGCTATACCTCCCACACATAGGTACATGCCCATACTTAATTTTTCATGACATGGTTGGTATACTCGGGTAATACCCGTTCAACTGTGACACATCCTGACAAGTTCGGCTTGGACCACTGATGTGCAGATTTTGGCCGACTGTTCTAATCATTGGTAGGATGCCACCTTTTCCTATGTCCAGGATGGGATATATTCCAGGCACATATCCAACTGTACTGGACAACACGTACCCACAGTCAACGGTACAGATACTACTGTTCCTTTCAGCCGACATGTTGCCTTATTGTTGTAGCAATTTATATGCTCCTTCTGTTTCGTTTACATGCTTATTCTATTTCCTGTCACATTTGGTATGTGAAATATGGACATACCTATTGTATGTGACTATTACATGCTTTGTGGGATATTATTCGGTCATACGGTCACTAGATATGTACATTCATCGTGTTTTTTGTTATGGACACATCTGCCCAGCTGTGTACCCTCCCTCACAATATAGGTCAGCTGGTGATCCTGACCATTGGGCTGGACGTACCTATTGGCGGCATGCTAACATATGATGCATTTCACTTCCACTTGGTATAACTATCTACACTGCGTTGGACTACGGGCACATGGTTTTCAATGTCATTTGTTCGCGGGATAGGGACCCGTTATTCCCTACCGTGCATTTGTGTTTGCTTCTTCATTTTGTGTTCGCAGGAACTGTCTTGCATGCTTTGCATATGTTTCAGTATCCATGGACACTGACAGATGTGATTACTATTGCTTGCAAATTGTTATATGCAAGCATTTTAGGTTGCACGTTGACAGCTGAAATTTTCATGCCTCTGTGCAGCACTTCGACACGCCCTATGCACTCGCGCTCCTTTCCTATGCACGTGGCTGTGGCAGCAGCGCACCTTCATTAATATGCATTTGGCGCTACTGCACCATCTTCACACCGCACGGTCGGCGCAAGCATAACACTGGCTTGTGCCAAGCTTCATGAATCTCGGGGTTAGTATGTTCTTTTCATATGTATCTACTAGCATACCTGGCTTGTACCACAATTTTAAATATATAGCATTTTGTTTAGCTTTCAAGATAAAGTCTTGATTTATTTAGTATATATAATATTAATAGCATGAGCATTTTATTAAAAGGCGGAGAAACAATTAATCCAATTTCTAGTTATACTTCTTCATGTATTTAGGAAAATTATTAGATACATGAAATTTGTTTTACCACCAGGTGGAAATGAAGCATTAAACAAAATGAAATGATTATCTAAATGAAAACTATTGACAGAAAGAATTAGTCTAATGTTCTTTATAGTAATGCAGAATTTATGAAGGGATGAGTAATCAAAGAATACACGTTCTAAGCCTTAATTTGACCATTACATCTCCAACAAGTTGAAATGTTGTTTTTGAACATTTTGTTAATTCTGCATGGTATACTAAGATGTTATATATATATGTTAACAAGTAAATATCTTTCAGAAGGGAATGAAGATGTCCTGAAGAAGGTTTATAAATAATACACTTTCATTGTAATTTATTTTTAGATAGGACACGTTTGTAGTATAATTCCATTAATTAGTTAGGATAATTACTGTATCATTAACAAATAATTTAGAATTGAATAAAAAATAAAAACGTTGTAAACAAAAGTAGTTAAGGATAACCTTTTTCCCCACTGAGGAAATTTCATGATTCTTTCAGAAGTACAAATCTTTATTGTATACCTTCAACTTAGCTTATATTTCAACCAGATATAAATGTTTTTCATTATTAATACAACTGAACCAAAAAGCAGATACAGTATTCTTTAAATGTATATTTCTATAAAATGTTTTTTAAACAATTTTAATACACTACTAGTAAAATATCTAGATTAGGCTGGAGAGGATATTGCATATTAAAAGCAATTCTACATCATATCTGATTTATTATTATTAAGAAAATTGGAGATTTATTGATCTCAAAATTATTATAAAACATACTGATGCATGTAGGTCCTTCTACAAAGCCTCAAAACCAATGTATTATTACTTGTAAGACTGAAGCTAAAACATGTGGTACCATATAAAAACCCTATATGTCTTTTATCAGAAGTTCTCATATGTTTTTTCAAGGAAATCTGAGCTCTGTATCACTAACATAAGAAAGAATATTTTATTAATTCAATTTATGTGCTTTTCATGAGGTATCACTGGAGTCGTATGACTTTGATATAAAGGTTTAAAAAATAATCATTTTAATTCATTTTAACACATCCTCAACAGTAAAAAAAGTAGAACTAATTATTATGCTTTTAATGTTGCTCATAATTCTGTTATAGTTACTATCCCTAGTTTTTTTTTTATATTCAAGGATAAAATCATATGAAGAAATTTAAATTCGTTGAATAAGCAATCATAATTATGTTTCTGGGTGTATTGTCATGAATAACTGGAGCATTTCCCCCGGGCCTCCGCTGAAAACAGGCTCTGTGGAAGCAAGTCGGACTTTCCCTGTCAACAAATGTTAAATAAATAAATAAAATAAATAATAATATTATTTAATAAAGAATTAGCTTTATTAATACTAAATTTTACATTTGACATGAGACTAAAATATGTTAACAGGTTATCCATAATACATATGAGGCCAAATTCTAAAAAAGTTGCTCTCAGTGCAATACTGCTCTGATTCTGAAAGACTCTTAGTGTAAGTGACTTGCTTTGGTGTAAAGCCTAGCTATAAACAGGCTTACTCTGGGGGACAGATTTCAAAGCACATGTTCTCAGTGTAAGTGGTCACTTACACTGAGAACAAGTCTTTTGGGAATCG
Organism: Protopterus annectens; assembly: GCF_019279795.1. Lineage (NCBI taxonomy): Eukaryota > Metazoa > Chordata > Ceratodontiformes > Protopteridae > Protopterus > Protopterus annectens. The sequence goes on from NC_056725.1 coordinate 583,217,689, forward strand.
TGCCCAAGGAGTCATTGACATATGAAAATCAAGTAATAGACCATCTGCAAAGATGTATTGTATTCTTTTATAAGCTGAGTGTCATGTTACAGTATTATTATTTCTAACAGTATTTCTAACATTTCTAACAGGCTCAATTGAATTTGCAAATAAATGCAGTGACAGGCGCCAGCCTGATTTGGTAACCTTGCTAACATTAATTCCTTGTGGTAAAAGGATAGCATTTTAATATACATGCATAAATATACGAATTAGTGCAACTAGTTTTAAAATCTTCAGTGAAATCAGTCAGGAAACCGATACAGTTATAAAAATTTCAAAGAGTGCTTTCAATGTAGAGAACGTACGGTATTATTTAATACTGACAGCAAATTCATTTCTTTTAGAATCAGCATGCTCTGTTAAACTTGTACAGTGTCAATATTCTCATGTTTGTGTTTCAATATAAACATTGATCATTATTCTTTGGGATGGGGACGGCAACTCTTTAGCTGATTTCGTCTCCTACCTACATACCACCACATCATTTTTGAGGTTCACTGTTAACAGCTCACGCACACAGATTGATTTTTTGGATGTCAGGGTACAGTTGACAGAAAATGGCTTTTCATCCAGTTTGTATAGAAAAGACAGCTGGAACAATACCTTGCTTTCTTTTGATAGCATGCACCCTCGACACATATTTCCTAATATAGTGCAGGGACAGGTTGCTAGGATTTCTAGAATCAGCAATGATGATGCATGCTTTGAGCAAGAGTTGGGGACCCTGAAGGACTGTTTTCATACCAGGGGTTATGATAGGAAATTGGTGGACAACAGGATGGAGTTTGGCAGAAATTACAGGAAGGATAGGTATAAACCATGGCTGAGAACCATTGATACAGGCACAGGCACACAACATGACAGGGCCAGTGGACATGATTCTAGGTTGACACTAACTTATGGCAGTAATATAGGTGATGTTTGTGCACTGATCAGAGGGAATTGGAACATTTTAACTAGTGATGTAAGTTTGAAGAGTATGTTAGGTGATAAACCGGTTTTTAGATATAAAAGAAATAAAAACTTGAAAGATTTACTTTGTAGAGACAAGACAAAGACCAGTATGGATAATCTGGCCATCACTAAACAGGGTACTTTTCCATGTGGGCTATGTAAGGCGTGTGCTTATGTAGATAGTAGGGGTGTTTTTATACATCCAGTGACTGGAAGATTGTTTGATTTGAAAGGGAGAGTAACATGTAGAACCACTGATGTGGTTTATTTGGCTGAGTGTCAATCCTGCACAAGTTTTTATGTAGGCAAGACCAACTGTATGTTTAAAGTTAGGGTCTTGCAGCATCTCTCTTCGATTAGAAATGGGGACACACGCAATGCGTTATATAGACACTTGGCAGCTCATCCTACACATAGTTTCAAGTTTAAAGTGATAGTGAATGTGAAGCTGAACAAAAGAGGGGGAGACATTAAACAATTAACAGAGCTAGCTGAATCTAAATGGATAATTGAGTTTATGGCACACAGGAGTCCTGGGCTTAATGAAGTCATTCCTATGAGACCCGCCCTTAAGAACAGGCGGGTTTTTTACTGATTTTTACTGACTTTCTATTGGTTTGTACTTGTTTTAAAATGTTTGGTTTTGGGAGATGCTTTATCTGATGAAGGGCAGAGGCCCGAAAGCGCTCATCACTTGTATGTCTATTTTTAATAAATAGAAGGAGTTGGTATTCGAGCAGTGTCCAGTCTTATTGGTTTTTGGATATTTAATATACATGCATAAATACACGAATTAGTGCAACTAGTTTTAAAATCTTCAGTGAAATCAGTCAGGAAACCGATACAGTTATAAAAATTTCAAAGAGTGCTTTCAATGTAGAGAACGTACGGTATTATTTAATACTGACAGCAAATTCATTTCTTTTAGAATCAGCATGCTCTGTTAAACTTGTACAGTGTCAATATTCTCATGTTTGTGTTTCAATATAAACATTGATCATTATAAATTATATTATGATTAAAGAAATTAATTGTATTAGTAAAAACATAAAAATGTTATCAATATTTAATAGTGAAATGGCAATATAAAGTTTGAGTCCTTTGGATGATTGTTCGATTCTAATATGGGAGAATGTACTGAATGTTTACAAAATGGGAACATAATATACGCAAAACTTCAATTATCTTATTAGGAAATAATTCAGAAATTGCTGGAAGAATACTGACTTTTCCAGTGACATTTTAAGCTTTTACCTTTTTATTGTATTGTTTAATTCTTTAAGGATTATTAATTAATTTATTTATATGTTTATTCTGTTTTACCTGCTATAACTGTTTATTGATGCTTCTTTTAATAAAATTAAATCCTATGAATGCATTTAATTTAAACCTGTATTCATTTTGTTAAAATGTCTTTTGAAATTTGGTAACATTTCTTCTATTCCTCCTTCACCTTTGTTATTTTAGGTGTGCAATACTACTTTGATCTTTTATATTACTTCTGCTATCCAATCTATATAGATCTTGGCTGAGAGTTAAGAAAATAATGCATTGTGCACTATAATTACCAGCTATATGAAGAATGTAGGTATTCTAAAACCAAGTGTGGTGCACATTTTGATAGATGTGTATCAATGCACTCAGCAGACTCCCGAATATTAGTTCTGTGCAGGTACACAGCAGCTGTGCATGAATACCAGCCATTTTGCATGACAATGGAATGCACATTAAGTAGTGTCATCTAGTATTATTTCATTTGACTTCTATATAACTTGATATTTTCTGATAAGGATAACTTTTTAAAATGTCTTCCCATATAAAAATACAATTTAAAAAATTCCAGAGATAAATATATTTGTATCATTAAGTAAAATAAATCCAGCTCTTTAATAAACCATTATTAACAGTCATTTAATTTTGTTAAATGTTATGAGTTTGCAAAAATATAGCTAATTTCTTATTACTGATTATTAATTTATGATTTGGTATAGGACATCCAAGCACTTTGAAATAATAAATCTTACAAGAAAGATTACCTCAAATATATACCAGGGAATTCATTAACAGTGTATGCATATCATACTAAAGCAAACACAAATGGCTAGCTGTGAGCATTGAGCAGCCTTGCTAATCAAATATGCAAGGCTGCAAGCTGCACTACATATTGAGCAGCCCCTATCTGAGTTCACAACAACTGCTAGCAGCCATGTTAGGATAAGGCAGTGCATGTGTACACAATGTAAACAAAGGAATGTGCACAAAGCAGAGTTCATTAAATGAGTACACACACAAGGCGCAACAGATAGGGCAAACTGAAATATATAAAATTCAGGGGAAGTCTAACAACACAAGTGTACAAGAAAGTTTGATACAGTTGTAAATTATATTGAGTTAAAGAGTGTACATGAGGGAACTTCACTGGCATTGTCATGTGCATTGGTAAAGAAAACACAGGGCAGTTAAGTTTTCAGAATGGAGAAATCAGAGTTGTTTAAATAGACATGCAGGCTACATGAGTTTATAGATTTCACATGCCTTATATGTACTGAAGTACCAATGCAGGTGTAATGTGAAATCACATAAATAAAACTGTGGACCAACTGAGAAAATTAAGGAACACCTGAACATATTGACCATACAAGTATTGATAGTGGAAACAATAATAGCTGTGGTAGCAACATGGATGTTGGGAAGAGTATGAACTGAGATACTTAATGTAGCCCAAATCAATATGTAGTACAATTAACAAGGCAAGGATACTCCACAAAAACAGAACTGTCATATTGAAAAGAAAAATTAATAGAAGATTATGCTGCAATACATTGGTACAGATTACAAAATATAACAGATGAGATGTAACAACATTGTAGATGTGAGCCATGCCAAGAAAACTATATGAAGATGGAAATCCTGGAAGACACAGGTCTGTTGGAGGCAGTCCAGTAATATCTGTTTTGTGTGTGTGTGTGTGTGTGAGTGTATGCTTATGGACATGTTTAGGTATATGAGAAAGGAAGGTCACTCCTAATACTTAGCCACTAGAAGTACTCACAACACAAGTGTGACTAATGTCAGTATTGTGTAATAACAACTTCTTCATGCACTGTTTCACGGTATTATATATGAATGGAATGAAAAGCAGTCGTCGCTATGCAATCAACATATTATGCATGTATTTGCTGCTGCTGCTGCCAGTCAAAAGCAGTTATTTTATTCTGACAAAACAAACCACTGAAGACATTTTACTATCATGTTGTGAATTAAAATGTTTCCTAAACTGATCATTACGCAGCACATCCATAGTATATGGATCACAATATGCAACATATATCAGAAGCAAGAGCAATAGTACCACTGGGTACTAAGTGAACTGTAGGAACTGCTAGAGGTTACATACAACATGTGTACACCATCCTATAACAATCTTGGCGTCCTCTGTGCATTGGCCACTGCCTCCATTGTGCAGCTGTCAGCAGAACCATGTTTTGGGATGCAAATTCTCTGGGTCACAAAACAGTAAATGACAACTATTTCACAGCAGTGACCACTTGTTGTGCTTTGTACTAGCCATCATACACCTGAGTAGATCATTTGTCGGGCATGCTGATAAGGAAGTTCAGTAATTACTGGATGATATCACCTACCCATTTCAAAACCATAGCAAAATATCAAAACAAAGGTGCATTTTGTGATCACTATGTAGCATGACATAACATCAAGATTTGTTGAATAAGCCAGTCTTGCCTGTAATCACTATATTATGAACAAAATAAAAGGCATATGTCACATGGATTAGAAGATGTGCAATGTACGTGAAGCTCCTCTTGGCCTGTGCACTAACTGGTGATGCACACACGATTTCATATCACACTTGCCAGACAACACATGCATATACTTGAAGTAATAACCTGAGTGTTGTGTTTGAATGCATATGGTTAACCATTGAAGGGATTATAAAACGTGGCCTTTCTCATTAAAGGGATTATAAAATGTGGCCTTTCTCTCCTCAGTTGTAAATGTTTCCATTAAGTCAAATTGCAAACAGTTGCTTTGGAGAAGCCAATCTTGCCTGTTATCATTCTCTTACAAAGTCAGTACTTATACCTTGCCATTTTAAAAATCTAACAGAGTTTATAATTTATAGAGTTCTGTATCAAACACTGACACCACAGACAGTATAATATATGAAGTCTCATGAAGCACACACTTGAAGAGATTACACCAGTAGTCTTTTACAATGGTCATGCCTCACATAAAATGTGTTCTGGGGCTCAAAAACCTTTAGATCGATTTGTGCTCATACATGTGTGAGCTTCCATATGACCACCTGTTGGGAAAGCAAGTCCAGTCTGTCATTGTTGTCTTCCATAACTATGTTACCAGAATTGAACACCTCCCTGTCTAGGTCCACACTCAATAGAACTGCATATTTACTGCTGATAATATGGAAAAAAAATCATTACTAGAATTGTCAGAAAGCACAAAGTTGAATGGATGACTTCACTGTTATGTTTGAAGCCATATGACTCACCTAAAATTTATCAAAATGCTGTTGCCGTGTATCTGTTAACTATAATTTGATTTTTCCACATCATATCTGTTGATGAAAGCATTGTTACAGAGTTCTATCTGTTGTAGCACCACAGCTGTTGAAAATTGCTGGATTTGAACCACTGCCTAAAGAGCTGTGTATTAACTACTTCTGCTACAGGACACTTACTAGAGCCCAGTGCATTTTTATAGATGATTACCCATGCACATTCATTTACTGAGTGTTTGCCATCAGACATGAAGTGTTGGTTCTCTGCAATCATTCTTGAATACTGACAGTGCTCCATGCCAACTGCCTCACCAAGAGAAAAGAAAAACCTTTAGAATCCTGACTGTGTGATGACCTGTTGTTTTCATTGTATCATGATACATTTATAACACATATTGAGAAAGGGGCCCCCCACAGGGTTTACAGGGCATGATGTTTTTGTCTTTACAATGTAAAATTGGACTAATGAAATATGTATTCCACTGAAACCATGATTATACATATTTTTAAAGCTATGTGCCTGTGCTTCTCGTATTTCCCCAAACCATTATGTTGCTAATTGTACTGCCAAATACTTTTGCATAAGTATTATTTGTAACATCATGCACATAGAAGTATGCTTTTACTATAATTAGTGCTATGAGCCATGCATACGCCACCGATCAAATTTATCTTGTTTAGCATCCATTATACACACTTGTGTTGAAACATTCACATCTTACATTACAAAAGTAGTCCAGATTCAAGCACAGAAGCTATCCCTAATGTAGATTCAAACCTTGCACTACTGGGGTTGCTTGTCAGAACATACTTCATTAGGACATTGAGCCACAGAGAAAGTTGCATAGCGGCTGTATTTGCTGTATTCAGAACTATCTACAGTGTTGACTGACATGTACCATCTCTAGTCTCATTTGTTAGACTGATGGCTAATTCTTTACACATTTGAAATTAAATTTTGAGTTTTTGCCATAGGAAGTGAATGGTCATTCATGGAAGGCCTTCAGTGATGTACACTGATGTACAATGACAGCCATCATGCAAATGATGCAACCAAAAAAAGCACCTTCTCTAAACTTTGTGAAAGTGTTTTTCTGCAATACTTTCATAGGATCATAGGAAGATACTAGGCTAATGGACCTAGGGCCCTTACAAGCTTAGCGAAGTTCTTACTCTTATTTCTATGATCAGCACCTGTTGTCCATGCCCAAGAGGGACACAGGTGGAACCCCTGGGGTGAATTTATGGTCACCCATCCAATCGTACAGATTGTGTTTGAAGAGGGCCAATGAGGTGCTTTGTTTGACATGACATGGAAGTCTATTCCAAAGGTGTGTTAACCTCTTGAGACAAATCTGTCCCTCCATAGTTTCATAGTTTCATAGTATAGTACTAGACTATCTGCCCTGGGGCATTTGTAAGCCTAGCCATAGTGATGTGGCTTTTGCCACCCCATGAAGTGGTACAAAAAATGTACAGAATAAATTTAGAATACTGTGCCTCTGTCTAGTAGTGACAAATGAAGGTCCCCTTATATAATAGAATTAGTTTACTGTGCCCCTGTCTAGCAGTGACACAGATGTGACCCCCGGGGTAAACTTACGATCTCCCATCTACTCATCAAGATTTCTCTTGAAGAGAGTCAGTGAGGGGCTCTGCCTAATACAAACTGGGATCTTGTTCCAAAGCATGGGAAGCCTCTGGGTTATGAATCTATCCCTCCAGCATGTCCTATTCATACTTGTGCCGAGGTTTAGGTCTTTAGCTCTCGTGGTCCTGGTGGATTTGGATTTTTTGAGGTGGAGCATGTCCATCAGATCCTGATTGGACAGGGCCTTGTACATCAGGCAGAGATCACCTCTGAGCAGGCGGTATGCTAATGAATAGAGCTGAAGTTTCTTTAGTCTGGCAGAATAAGACATATGTTGGAGACCCTTGATCCTTTTGGTGAGATACTTTTGTGGTCTCTCCAGCTGTTGCAAATGCTGGGTGAGGTACATACCAAATGGGGCATTGTACTCAATCATGGGTCTGATGAGGGAGGAATATAGGGGTACAATGACATCCTTGGATCTGGATGTGAATCCCTTCATGATGAAGTGTGCAAGGTAGAATGTTTTTCTAACCACTTTGGCAACGTGGGTGTCAAATGAGAGGTCGCTGTCGACTTGGGTCCCTAGGTCTCGGATTACTTTTTCCGTACTCAGTGGGTTGCTGTCTATGTGATAATTTGTGGGTATTTTGTTTTTCCCAAAGGGGATGACTATACATTTTTTGGCATTTAGTTTAAGGCCGTGACTCCGGCACCAGTTGTCCGTTTCTGTGAGGCCTTTTGTAGGATGTGTGTGTCTGCTGGTGTATCGACTATGGCACCTAGTTTGCAGTCATCTGCGAACTTTGTCAGCCACAGCCCTCCCATGTTTGCTTTAACATCTGAGAAATAAATGCCGAACAAGAGGGTCCCAGGACAGATCCCTGTGGGACACCACTTGTGACTGGCTTTGAGTCTGACATTGCTCCAGCGATTTTAACTTTATGGGTTCTGTCCTTTAGCCAGTTTGCAACCCATCTAGTGACATAAGGGTTTACTTTTAAGCTGTTGAGCTTATCTATGATGCCTGAGTGGGGTATTGTGTCGAAGGCCTTAGCCAAGTCCAGGTATGCTGTATGGACTGCTTTGCCCTCATCAATGGCTCTAGTGACTGTTTGAAAAAGTCAACCAGGTTTAAAAGGCAGGATCTGCCCTTTACAAAGCCGAACTGGGTGGGGTCAAGTGTCTGTAGGTCCCCTATGTCTCTGTTTATGAGTTCCATAATGATTCTTTCCATAGCTTTGCAGACCAGGCTGGTTAAGCTTATGGGTCGGTAGTTTCAGGGTCTGTAGAGGCACCCCTTGTGGAGTGGGACCACTGTTGCTGTACACCAGTGTTCAGGTACATATCCCAGTAAGGCTAAGGTTAAATAGCATTTTTATGTGTGGGTTTAGCTCCTCTTGGAGTTCACGTAACACGCAACCCGGGATACCGTCAGGTCCCATTGATGCTGTGCTTTTTGCTTTGTTTAGGGCGGTTCTCACTTGGACATCTGAGATGACAGGGAGATTACATTCAGCTGGGATAAGTATTTCTTCTTTTGGGGGTGAAGGAGGGGAGAAATTTGCACTGAACCTGTCAGCCAGAATGTTGGCAATATCTGTGGGTTCAGTGTATTTTATGTTGTTGTGAACCAACTCTGAGCATATCTGAGAGTTTCCACCCAGGTTTCTAACATAGCTGAAGAAGGCTTTGTGGTTATCTTTAGTGTCCTTAGTGATTTTTCTCTCAAAGTTGGCCTTGGATGTTTTTATGAGAGAACGTAGTTTTCTGCTAATGTTGATCAGAGATGTCTTCCCTTCATGGGATTTTGCTCTGACGTGCAGTAGCTTCCTTCTTTTGTTATACAATTTGTTTATGGCTGAGGTCCACCAGACAGGACGCTTACCTTTGGTGGAGAGGGGCTTGGATTTTATTAATGTCACACACTGGTTAAGGTCTTTAGAGCGAGTAGCCCATGTACTATTTGACATTCGGATATAAAGCATTTCCAATATCGCAGGGTCAGAGTTTGCCTTACATGCAAAGCAGAGATCACCTCTGAGTAGTCTGTATGAAACTGAATAAAGTGACAGTGATTTCAGACAATCCCCATAGGATAGATGGTGAAGACCTTGAAATTTCCTTGTGAGGAACCTTTGTGATTTCTCCAATTGCTGTAGGTACTTAGAAAGGTACATACCAAAAGGGGTGTTGTATTCATTTATTGGCCTGATGAGGGAAGAGTACAGAGAGGTTATAACTTCTTTTTTTCTGGACGCTATGCCCTTACTTATGAGATATGCAATATAGAATGCCCTTCTTATCACTGTGGAGATGTGGTGGTCAAAGGTAAGGTTGCTGTCAACCTCTGTGCCCAGGTTTCTCATCAATGAGTGTATACCTAAGGTGTTGCTATTGATGTGGTAGTTATCAGGAATATTGCTTTTACTGAAAGGAAAGAAATACATGTTTTGCATTGAGTTTAAGGCCATGAATTTAGCACCAATCATTTGTTTGTGTAAGACCCTCTTGTAGGATGTTGATATTATTTGGACATTCTATGACCACTCCCAGTTTGCAGTCATTAGCAAACTTTGTCAGCCGCAGACCTTTTGTTTTTGCTTGAACTTCAGAGAAATACATTCCAAACAGTCTAAGTCTCAGGACTTGTCTCTGCAGAACACCACAGGTTACAAGTCTGCTGTTGGAGGTGGATTGCCCTATTTTGACTATATGAGTTCTGTCAGTGAGCCAGTTAGTGACCCATCTAATGATATAGGGGTTGATGCCTAGTTGGGTGACTTTGTTAATGATGCCTGAGTGGGAGATAATGTCAAAAGCCTTGGCTAAGTCCATGTAGACTGTATGCACAGATTTCCCCTCATCCAGGGCCTCGGTGACTGTCTCGAAGAAGTCCACCAGGTTTAACAGGCATGATGTCCCTTTGACAAATCCAAACTGAGTAGAGTCAAGTGTTTGGAGATTACCTATAATTTTGTTGATATGGTCTATGATGATTTGCTCCATGGCCTTGTAGATAAGGCTAGTCAGGCTAATAGGTCTGGAGTTCCCAGGATCAATGGAAGCATCACCTTTCTGCAAGGGTATAACTATGGCTGTTTTCATTCAGCTGGTATGAAGCTAGTGCTTACACTATGATTGAAGAGAGTACCCAATGGTGTTGAAAATTCATGTTGTAACCCATATAGGATGCAAACTGGGATGTTATCAGGTCCCACAGATAATGTGTCTTTGGCCTTAGATAGAGCATTTATGACCTGCTCTTTAGAGACGCAAGGTAGGGGACAGGTGGAAGGGATGTCAAATGGTATGTGTGGCAGGGACAGGGGAGCGAAATTTTCACAGAACATGTTGGCAAACAGGTTAGATATGTCCACAGGCTCTGTACATGTGGTATCATTAACTACCAGTTTTGCACATATCTGGGCCTTTCCTTTTAGGTTATGGATGTAACTATAGACTGCCTTGTGGTTGTTCTTTGTTGAGGAAGCTAATTTGGACTCATAGTTTGCTTTGGAAGACTTTATGACAAGTCTTATTTGCTTGTTTAAGCTGAGGAGGGAGAATTTCCAGTTTAGGAGGAGAGCAATTTCTTCCACTTATTGTAAAGTCTGTTAATGGCAGTTGACCACCAGGTAGGTTTGCTCTTCCTTGAGGGGCTGTTTTGGTCCTATCAGGTATGGCTTAGTCAGTGCAGTTATATAGGTATTTCTATAACACATTGGTGTAGAGCTCTGCATAGTTACCAGTTCCATCTCAGGAAGGAGGTGCAGTGAAGTTATTTATACCATCCTGTAAGAGGGTATAATCTGCTTTGGAGAAGTTTTTTTAGTTTAGTTGCTGGTAGAGAGGGGTTAGGTGTGATAGTTACTTTGAATGAGACTGATTTGTGGTTCATAGGTAGGTACTAGGCTATGATCCCTAGGGCCTATATAAGCCTAGCCAAAAAGGTACCCTGGCTTTCGCCACCCAAAAAAAATATTTTCCTGTGCCCCTGCCAAGCAGAGCCACAGAAGTGATCCCTGGGGTGAATTTTCTATTTCCCATACAATTATCAAGACTTTTCTTGAAGAGTGCTAATGAGGAGTTCTGTTTGACATAGATAGGTAGTCTGTTCCAGAGTATGGGAAGTCTCTGGGACAGGAATCTATCCCTCCAGCATGTTTTGTTTATTGTGGTGACAAGGTTTAGGTCCCTAGAGCGTGTAGCTCAGAGGGATTGGGATTTCTTTAAGTGGAGCATGTCCAGCAGCTCTGGGTTTGACATAGCTTTGTATGTTAGGCAGAGATCACCTCCGAGTAGGCGATATGCGACGGATTAAAGCTGGAGTTTTTTGAGACAGTCTGTGTAGGGCATCTGTTTGAGGCCCGTAATCCTCTTTGTGAGGTATTTCTGTGGCCTTTCCAGTTGTTGTAGATGTCTTGTTAGGTACATACCAAAAGGGGCATTGTACTCTATAATGGGTCTAATGAGTGATGAGTAGAGGGGAGCAATGACCTCTTTTTTTCTGGATGAGAAACCTTTTGTGATGAGGTGAGCCACATAAAAGGATTTCCCCGACCACTGTGGTGATGTGATTATCAAAGGAGAGATTACTGTCCACCTGTGTCCCAAGGTCTCTTATCCCACTTTCAGTGTTATGTAGACTACAGTTCATGGGTACAGAGTTTTTACCAAAGGGGATGACAATACACTTTTTGGCATTGAGCTTCAGGCCATGGCTGACACCAGACATCTGACTCAGTGAGGCCCTTTTGTAGTATATCCACATCATTAGGAGTTTTGATTATGGCTCCTAGTTTGCAGTCATCTGCAAACTTTGTTAGCTAAAAACCTTCTGTGTTAGCCTGTACTTCAGAGAAGTAGATACCAAACAGGAGAGGACCCAGGACTGAACCCTGTGGTACTCCACTTGTCACTGGTCTGAAGTCAGATTTGGAGTCTGCTTCTTTCACAGTGTGGGTTCTGTTCTGTCCGTGAACCAGTTGACAACCCATCTTGTGAAATAGGGATTTATACCTAGTTTAGTGAGCTTATCTATAATTCCAGAGTGGGGGATGGGGTCAAAAACCTTGGCGAGATCTAGATAAGCTGTGTGAACCACCTTACCCTCATCTATGGCTTTGGTTACTGCTTCAAAGAAGTCAATCAAGTTTAGGAGACATGATCTGCCTTTTACAAACCCAAACTGGGTAGGGTCCAGAGTTTGGAGATTACCAATGTGTTTGTTTATGAGTTCCATGATGATACGTTCCATGGCCTTGCAGACCAGGCTCATCAGGCTAATGGGGCGGTAGTTCCCGGGATCCGTCGTGGCTCCCCCTTTGTGGAGTGGGATAACTGTCGCAGTGCACCATTCAGTGGGCACAAAGCCTGAGGTGATGCTATGATTGAACATGGTGCTTAGGTAGAATGCCATTTCATTCTATAGTTAGTGTAGAATGTAGCCTGTGATATTGTCAGGTCCCATGGATGCTGTGTTCTTGGCTTTGGAAAGTGTTTTTTTTACCTGTGCTGCTGTGATTACAGGAACTTTGCATTCTTCCGGTATAGAGATGGGCCCTGTAGGGGGTGAGAGGGGGATAAAGTTAGAACTGACCCTATCTGTCAGGATGTTAGCAATATCAGTTGATTCTGTATATTAAGTGCCATTGTGCTGTAACTCAGAGCAGATCTGAGTGTTGCCATTGAGATTCTTGACATAGCTATAGAATGCTTTGTGGTTGTCTTCAGAGTCAGTGGCAATTTTGTTTTCGTAACTAGCTTTGGAGGTTTTTATGAGGGATCTCAGCTTCTTACTGAGGTTGACCAGGGAGTTCCTCCAGTCATGGAATTTTACTCTTTTTTGCAACAGTTTGTTTCTTCTGTTGTAGCGTTTGTTTATGGCAGAGGACCACCAGATTGGCTTCCTTTTTTTGGAGAATAGCATCTTGGTTCTATTATGGATAGCATGATCCATGCACTCATGTAAGTGCTTATAAAGTGCATTTGTGTAGGATTCAGCAGTCGTACCTCTATTGTCCGTCTGCATGGGTGTCATGAAGTTTGCCGCTTCTGTCTTAAGAAGTGTGAAGTTGGCTTTGGAGAAGTTTTTTGTGGTTGTTGTTGCATCATTTGGCTTTTCCCGGTTAGGGGTCACCACAGCGGAACTCCGGTCCGCTAATGATTGGCAGCAGATTTTTACATACCGAGTTGCCAGCCTTGACGTACAACCTTCAATGAAGGTGCGCCCATTCATGCATGTCTTCACACAGTAGACGCTTTAGCTGAGAATCAAACAGGACAACATCTTACTGTGAGGCGACAACGCTACCGCAGCACCACCACCATTTTTATGGTGGTTTCCCTAATTGGAGGTGGGGGCAGGATGTGGATGTCTAGGGTGATTAGCTTGTGGTCGGATCTGACCAACAAGGAATTGACCTCTGGTGTGGAACACCGGTTGCCCATGTTGATAATGACCAGGTCTAGGATATTGCTGCCCCTGGTGGGGGTGTGAATATGTTGATCCAAGGCATTGAAATTTATGAATTCCAGAAATCGTTGAGCAAAAGAGTTGGTACATGAGTAGTTTTCCCAGTTAATGGTGGGATAGTTGAAACTGCCCATTATTAGGGTGTTGGGTTGTACCCTAATAATTTTCATGTGTATCAAGAAATGAGGCGTGGGAATCCTGGGGCATGGTGGGGGGTCTGTAGCAAGCTACAATTTGGATTGCAGTCTTGCCCAGAGTTAGTTGCACTTGGATAATCTCGGATGCATTATGCTGTGCAACTAGCCTGGAGGTGTGGATATCCTTAATGAATATGGACACGCCTCCACCTTTAGTGCTTTGTTCTGGGTTAGGTAGCCAAAAGGTGTGGTATGAATTATAGCCTGGTAATGCAGGGGTGCTCTCTGGAGCTTTGAACCAGGTCTCTGTCACTGCACAGATGCTGATGTTCTCCATTTTAAGGAGTGCCTCGAGTGAGTGCATTTTGAGGTTTAGACTTCTAGCATTGAGTAGCATTACCCTCAGATTTTGCTTGCATGTACCTGTTACGGTGGTGAATTTGTCATTTGAACCTTGCCTAAAAAAGGCACTCCACCAGGGAGGACCTCACAGTGGGGGTGCTTCAGTGGTCCCCATATTGCGGAATACCAGATCCACGATACTGGCACCCCTTGTGGGGGTGTCAACCAGGTGGTCCAGGGCAATGGAGTTAACAAACTCGAGGAACCTTTGAGCAAGTGAGTCTGAGCATGAGTAATTTATGCAGTCACTGGATAGGTAGTTAAAGTGTCTCAAAACTATGGTGTTTGGATGTATTTTGATAGACGCAAGTGGATCCAACTAAGCAGAGTGGGCGTCCTGATTCATTGAGAGGCTCCTGAAGCTAGCAATGTCTTGAATAGATGTCCAACCAACAGTTAATTGCACCTGAAGTGTCTCCAGGGAGTCATATTGTTTAACCAGTCTGTAGGTGTATTTATCTTTGTTTTATTTTTATTTATTTTTATTTTACATTTGTTTACCAGGAAATTTCAAATGGACGCAGATCATTTTCAGTGGATGCCCGGGGAGAAAATCTCTACATCATGTACATGATAAATAGAGATACAAAGTTGCAGCAATAGTAAACAACATTACAGGTTGTTGACTTTAATACAATAACAAAATATTGATTATCAGCAGTATATACAGTAAATGTTACAAGTTAAGATGGTTTCTTGTCATTTATAATATTAGTAACAAAGTTGTCAGACAAGATTTTAAAGTATGTAAAGACAACTAGCTAATTCTGACTGTGGTTAGTAGTAGCGGTAGTATAGTTGGGTTAAGAGTCTAGTCTGGATTAGAACAAGGACAAAGCCAGTGGAAATTTAAGTGGAATTTGAATGCAGTCTTGAAAAGGCTGCTGGCAGGTAGAGTAGTTATAGAGGGTGGAAGATTGTTCCAAAGTTTAGATATGGTACATGAAAATATGGCTTCTCCTGTTGAGTTTTTTGGGTTTGATAACAGTGAGTTGGTTTATGTTGCTTGATCTTAGGAGCCTAGTGATAGGGTTGGAGAAGGGTTTGAAGGGATGTTATGGGGGTGGTTAATAAGTTTATGAGCGAGGGTGAGTTGATTAAAGTAAAGGAGTTGTGGGAGTTCTAGCCAGTTTAGTTCTTTAAGGGAGATACAATAATGGCTGTGGTAGGAGGTTCCAATGGCAAATTTAGCAATTTTGTTGTAACAAGCATCCAGCTTGTGTAGGTCTGTTTGTCTAAGGTTGGTAAGTATGGGGGATGCATAGAGTAGGGTGGAGATTGGTTGGGAATTGGCTATGGAGATTCTAGCTTCCTTGGTTAGGAATTGGCGGCTTTGATATAATGCGCCACGTTTCTTGTGAACTTTTTTTATTGTGAGAGATATGTGGGTTTCAAATCTAATTTTGTGTGTTCTAATGGAGAGATGATGGTATTGTCTCTGGCGAGAATGTTGAAGTGGGGGGTGTTTTGGGTGGCTTTGGAAGGTTGGAACAGAAGAAGTTTTGTCTTACTTGGGTTGAGTAGGAGCTGAGCATTGGATAGCCAGCTTTCTACAGAAGAGAATGATTCCTGTGTAATTTGTTGTAGTTCTGGTAGAGTGGGGGCTGAGCAGATGAGAGTAGAGTCATCTGTGTACTGTACAAGAGCTTCTTGTGTGGTGGCAGTATGTAGGTTGTTAGTGAGAATAGCAGAGGGCCAAGGATAGACCCTTGGGGAACTCCGCGAGTAACTGGGAGGTGAGCTGATAGGTTATCATCCCAGATTACTGATTGCTGGTGCCCGTGTAGATAGCTGTGGAACCAGTTGCAGGCTGATTGTGAGGAGGAGAGGTTGGGGGGAGTAGAGAGTAGTAGCTCATGAGATACCATGTCAAAGGCCTTTGAGAGATCTAGAAATACGGCAGTAGAGAAGAGGCCACTGTTTTTGTGATGAAGTATAGTGTTGGTGAAGGAGAGCAGAGTGGAGGTAGTGCTGTGATATGGCCTGAAACCATGTTGGGGTTTGGAGAGGAAATTATTAGCTAGGAGGTAGTTGGAGACCTGGATGATGATACAGTTTTCGAGTATCTTGGAGAGAGGGGGGAGAGGATAGCAATGGGGCAGTAATTGGAGAGGTCGGTGGAGGGTGTGCCTTTGTGGAGGGGAATGATGTGGGGTATTTTCCATATCAAGGGAACATAGTCTTCTGTTATGGAATGGTTGATTAGAATTGAGATTGGGTAGGCTAGTGTATCAGCTGCAGTTTTCAAGTATTCAGAGGGAGGTTGTCAGCTGCAAGTTTGGTGGGTTTAAGTTTTGACAATAGTCTTTTGATGTTGGAGGTGGGTACTCAGGTGAAGAAGAAAAGAGGAGTGGGGGGTTTAGGGTTAGGAGTTGGGGTGCTGTTGTAGGGAAGTGTGTTTGTTTAGAGATGTTATAGTTTCAGTGAAGTGTTTGTTGAAGGATTCAGCAATACTGCTGGAGGAGGGGGAATGGACAGCGGGGGGTATCAACCTTTCCTGGGTGGAGTACAGTGTTAATAGTGGACCAGAATTGCTTAGGGTTGTGGTTGATAGAGTTTAGGGTGGATTTATAGTAGAGGGATTTGTCTAATTTTATTTGCTTTTTGGCTTTATTGCACAGTTCAAGGAATGATTGCCTGTCTGAGTTACTTTTTGTTAGTCACCAGTGCTCCCAGGCCTTATCTCTGGATTTCATTAGGGTTCTGGTGGTATTTTGTAACCATAGGGCACACCTGGATCTGACTTTGGCATTTCTTATAGGAGCATGGGTGTTTAGGATGGAGAGGAAGGTACTGTTGAAGAAGTGGACAGCCTCATCTAGGTTGAGGTATTTTAGTGGTGACCAGTTAATTTTTTGTAGGGAGGAGATGAAGGAGTTGGTGTTGAAGTTGGACTTGTTCCATATTTGTCTGTGGATAATGGGCTTGAGATTGTTTGTGTGGTGCTAAATTAGGAAAGTGGGGGACTGGTCACTAAGACTGTCAGGTAAGCAGCCTGCTAGGTAAGAGTGAGAGGCTTTGTTGACTAGGATCCAGTCAAGTAAGGTATGATTGTTAGGGTTTTTGTTGATTCAGATAGGGGATTGGATGAGTTGAGTGAACCCATGGAGATTAAGGTGAGTGGTTGGGAGATTGTTATTACAGGATAGCCAGCTGATGTTAAAGTTGCTGAGAATGATGATTTCCTGGGGTTCGAGATAGAGTAGCCCAGCTCAAGAGATTTTCTAGAGGTGTAATATTTTGCCCTGGTGGGAAATAGCATCCTATGATATTGATTATTTTTTGGGGGGTTTAGTTTGAGATTGGCATAAAGGATTTCTTCATTGTTGTGGTGAGGGGCAGATGTGTTCAAGAGTTGAATACTGAGGTGGTGTTTAAATATCAATGCTACACCACCTCCTTTTTTGGACAATCTGTCTATGCAAAGGATGTTGTATTCAGGTGGAAGTATTTCCTCACTTTTGATGTGAGGTTTGAGCCAGGTTTCAGTTAGGAAGAGAATATCTGGGAAATATATGCTTATGCTGGCATGTAGTTCTTGGATTTTATTGCATATGCTTCTGATGTTTAGGGACATTATAAGTAGGTCTGTTGTTTTTTTGTTGGCTAGGAGTTGAATTGTGGGGGGGTTACTTGGACTAGGGTTTGTGGTTGGGTTGGACTTGGGAGGAGCAGGGTTTGGATGGATGTCTCCAGCGAGGGCTAGTTTATACAGGGTGTTTTAGCATATGTTTTATATACATAGTAAATTGCTTATGGTATCTTGGGGATATTTTATTTTTGAGTATTATAGGTGTTTGGTAATGGAGTGTGTGTATTGGGAGGATGTTTTTGGTGGCAGGGGTTGTGTAGTTATAGTGTAAATGCTTGAGGAAGGGTGTTGAGACAGTACCATGGGAGTTGTTGGGGCATGTGACTGTGGAGCCTTGGTAGGATGTAATGTGAGCTAGAACTACGCAGGTTAGGATTGTTATTATATTAGGTAGTAGCATGATTGTGTTGGATGTAGGGGGAGGGGGTGACTAGTGATGTAGTCTAATTGGTGGTAATTAGGGTTGGGGTTAAGGCTTAGAATAAATGTAGAGGTACTGGGTGTGGGTGGGAATAGGGGGCAGGGAGAGGAGCAAAGTGAGTGTAGCAAACAGAGAGGGCTAGACCCCCTAGGCTAAAGATTGCAGGGCAAGTGTCTAAATAGTCAAATTGTTAGGAGTTATTATAATCTAGTAGGGAAAAAAATCTATAGACCTGATTTCAGCTGTGTCCTTTCTGGGTAGATACCTAATTTGAAGCAGACAAAAAGTGGCAGTTTATTTTACAAGTGGGCAATTTCAGTGTATCTACTGGGTTACCTTTTTTTTTGCCTAGAGCTTTACCTTGGTGTACTGATAACTAAAAAGAAAAAGTATAACTGGGGGATGTATTTACAGCTGATGGGGGTGGAGGTGCAGCTGCCATCCTTAGCCATGGTAGAGCCAGTTATTTCTGCTTTAGACCAGGTACTTTCTACAGCAGCAGGCTAAGAGGGAAATGTAGCTAGACACCTACAGTAATCTATCTTCTTTCCAAAGCCCTTGAGTCCTTGTGGCTGGTTTCTCCACTGCAGATGCGGCCAAGGATTCAGCAAGTGGGGGATTGAGAGAGAACCCGTTCGCAGGGACAGTGGTCACTAAATGAAAAGATGGAGACAAAAACAATTATTACGTTAAGGTCTCTGAAAGGGGAATGAGAGAGAAGTGCTGTAAAAGTAACTGAAATAATAAATGATCACCCCGGCAGGAGGGGTATTGGGTTTAAGAGTAGCAGCACGTTACACTATTTACACAGGTGCAAAGTGTTTAGTAAAAAAGGCTCAGGCAACTGTTATGCATTCACATATGAAGCCCTTGACACAGAAAAAAACACCTTACTTAATGATATATACCAGATAATTTAGGTAGTCCATGAATTTAAAGAGACAGTTCTATCACAGATATAGCAGTAGTAAACTATCACAACAACTGTATATAACAGTACTTAAATATCTCAACACAGACATTTACATATCTACATTGCTATAATATTTCTCATGGTACAACAGTTAAAACAACTAATTATCACTCTGACTTGGCAGCAAAACAGGACTTTTAGCCATAATATGGTGTTCTGTATTTAACTTATTACTTTCCTTCAAACTGAATCACAGAACACTCAGTCACACTGCTTAGCATTTATTTTAACTAAAAAGTATGTACTAAACAAAAGTGATGAGGAGTAACAACCCAGTTTGATTCTATAGCATCTGTTAGTGCTAGCAGCACAAAGCACACTAAGCACCAAGTCAGACTGGAAAATGATA
>NC_056725.1:583242167-583294667 GCF_019279795.1 Protopterus annectens
TTAACATAGCGAGACAGTGTTTTAAAAGCAATGGAGAAAGCAAGATCTCCGTTGCTTTTTTTTAGTGTCTCGCTATGTTAAATGAGTTTAACATGGCGAGACAGTTTTAAAATAAGCAACGGAGATGTCCCTTGCTTATTTTAACTGTCTCGCTATGTTAAACTCATTTAACATAGCGAAACTAAAAAGCAACGGAGATCTTGCTTTCTCCGTTGTTTTGCTCACAGCTCTGATGTACTGCGCAGGCGCAGTACATCAGAACTGCCGCGGATGCCAGACATCTGCGGAAGGGCAGTAAACAGGCATTATACTATGCCATTATTTAAGAAAAGTAATAGTTTCTTTTCTTAAATAATGTCATGATAATAGCAATAACCACTTCTGGGTGGTAATGCTAAATTTACGGTTGGCTTTGTTTGGTCCCTCGGGCTTTGCCCTCGGGACCAAACCACGCCAACCGTGGGTAAATTTAGCATTACCCACACCCAGGCGTGGGTTATTGCTATAGTACAAGCATAACTCCCACTTTCTTACTCTTAATTTTAGTTTTCCTACTGATTTTCTTGCATCCTTAAATATCAAGGGAAATTCAGAAAGGTTACCATAATGCGTAGACTGTGTCTACACTTAATCTTATCTTTCTGAGTGAATAGACAGCACAAAAATTGGGATTCACTTAATAATCTTGAAATATTAATATACTGAATTTTAGCATCTCGAGACTATAAAGCTGAAAGCCCAAAAATCTGACACCCACAACCATGAAATTCAACATTATGATCATTCACATGCACACACCACCACACAAACAAAGCACACATACACCTACCTAATGATACTACAATAAACAAAACAACACACGCACACACACACACACACACACACACACACACACACACAAAACATAACAAACAAACACACCTACCCTATCTATAAGCAGGGGGGCAAGCTCTCCTGCACCCCTCATGTGGGGGGCTGCGCCCCCCTGCTACTCATATATACTAACTCCAAGGTCGCACTAAACACTCAAACATATAAAACTCACACTACACACACTCACAAACACTAAAATCCTTACCCAATACCCTTACAAGAATACTTAGCTGAATCCCCAGCTAAATCCACAAACTGCACCGCATGTCACGAATGTGACAACACAATGATGGATTCAACATGTCTGCATTCGATATTATGCAGCTTTGAGTAACTGCACTTTCAACTTTATAGTCTCGAAATACTAAAATTCGATATTTTAGTATTTCGTGATTATAAAGTAAAACTCCAAAATTGTGGTAGTGATGTTCCCGAATACCAATCATGTACAGTTAGTGTAGTTATTCTAGAATCCGGCCCACAAGATAACATTTTGAATGCACTGAAAGATTTATATTTTAATTTTTTTCTTGACAGTTGAATCATACTTTCTTATGTTTATTGACAGCACATCTTTGGTCATTATTGCTGCAGTTCCACTACAAGCTGACATTTGACTTTGAATAATGATTGGTCTAATTGTGCTCCTCACCTCTGGAATTTGCTACCTTACCTGTTTTCATTTGAGCCATATGTGTAATATTTCAAAATGTAAATTGGGGCCTATAGTTTTCATAAAGCATATTTTTATCGACTCATTTTAATATACACAATCCATTTATGTAAATGTATTCCTAGCTGTAATTTGATTTATTGACTGTAATGCTAGTGCATCTTTGTCCAATTTTAACTTAATGATGGTATGCACTTTTTAATGTTTAATGATCATAAGCTTATGCTCAGGCAGGTAAATAAACTTGATTGATTGAGTTATTGATCACAGGTTCATAGGTAAATACTAAGCAATTAGTCTTCAGACCATTACATGCCTAGCCAAAACCCCTTTTCAAAAGTTTCCTCCAGCCTCAGAGAAAGGAAGACAAGACAGACCAAGGCAGAATCTAAGGTCACCCATCCAATTATCTAGGTTTACCTCAAAGGTGCTTCATGTAAAGTAGAAGTTTGTTTCAGAGGTGAGGGATATGTTGGGATTTGAATCTGTCACACAAATCTGTCTTATTTATCTGTAGTTGATGGTTTTCTCCTTTAACTGGGTATTTGAGATACCATTTGTTCTTTAAGGTATAGGGTGTCAAAGAGGGTTGGATTTTTCACAGTTCAAAAGACTCGACACAGATCTGCACAGACAAGTCTATACAATAAGTACAGAGAGAGAGAGAGATGTCAGTATGTTGGGATAACTAACATTTTTGAGGCCAGTGATCTTTTTAGTTATGAATCTCTGAGGTCTCCCAGATTGAGTGATAGGTTCAGATAAATGCATGCCAAAAGATGCATGGGTCTGATGAGATATGAGTAATGAGGAATTAAGACTTATTTGGATCTAATGGAGATGCCTTTGGAAATTAGATCATCCAGACAGAAGACTTTTTGAACTACTGCAGACACATGATGGTCAAAGGATAAGAAATTAGCAACAAGAGTTACTAGACACTTTATGAAAGTGTCTGATTGGACAGGTGTGTCACCTATATGGTGTGTGAAAATGTTTTGCTTACCAAAATGAACTGTTACATTTTTCCCATTTAATTTGAGACCATTGTCCTTATTAGCAACTGCTGACATGGTCTAACCCATGTTGGAGAAACTGTGAATCAAGAGGCAATCAAATAAAAACACTCAATTTACAGCTGTTATAGGTCAAAACTGTTGGCCTGAAGATCTGAAAAATAGATGCCAAACAAGAGCGGGCCCAGTACTAAGCCCTATGATACACCACTGGTAACTTTTTTGCTTTAAGACATGACACCTGTGATTCTAACCTCATGAGTTCTGTCAGGCAACCAGTTAACTATTCACCATACAACATAAGGATTTCAATTCAGATCTACAGGTCTGTCAAATATGCATACATTGGGATTACTGTAAAATGTCTTGGTTGGGTCCAGATAAGCTTTATGTACCGCATACGTGCTAGCCACTATTTTTGTTACTTTTTCAAAGAAATTAATGAGGTTAAAGAGGAAAGACCTTCCTATGACAAAGCTAACCTGATGATGATCCGTTGTTAAGGGATTTTTAATGTCCAAATTAAAGAAGACTGGGATAATGTGCATCATAGCTTTACAAATGAGGCTAATGAGATGAATGGCTGTATAGTTACCAGGGTCTGTGGTTACACCAAACCTGTGTAATGGCACAACAATGACTGTTTTTTTTTAGGCTTCAGGAATGTAACCAATAGTGAAGCTTAGATTATGGAGGTTTTTAAGGGATACAGGTAGGCCATATTGTTCAGTGATAATCGGGCAACCTAGTAATTACCAGGGCAAATGGATGAGGTATTTTAATTTCTGAGAAGGCTGAGAGAACTTGTTCCATAGTGAATAAAGGGGTGGCCAGGAATGCAGAATCTGTGAAATAGCTGTAATTGTGGGCGGATTAAACTTTTCAATAAAATTGTCAGTATTATTGTGGACTAGCACCAGACATCAGTGGGTGTTAGTAACTTCCTGACATAGGCAAAGAAAGATTTGTAGTTATTTTTGCTTTTGGAAGTTATTTTATGTTTATGCACAGCTTTGAGCTTCCAAATGGGTCCCTTACACTCTTTACTAGGTTGAAGATAGGTACAATGAGACCCCTTACAAGCATAAGCATGTTTTTTTCTCTTGTTATACTATTTATTTATATGGGTAGTCCACCACAGAAGATGTTTTTACAAATTCCTAATTATATATGGTGTGGCTAGGGACTGCCATATAAATACAACTATTTAAGTAAGAGTAGAAGTCAGAGACATAGGTGGCAGCTTTAGCAAAAGGATCTATTGGAGGAAGATTATAGTCAAATTTATTTAATCATCAGGTAACTGAAGAAGTCCCTAAACACAGAGATATTTACATGAGAATTGCCACCAATTAAATGGTCAGTAATTTATAGTCTAACTTCATATGCTACATGCTCCAGGGATCTAAACCTTGTCATCACAATGAACAAAACATGCTGGAGGGATAGGTTCCTGACCCAGAGACTCCTCAGACTCTGGAATAGACTGCCCATACATGTCAAGCAGAGCGCCTCTTTGGCCCTTTTCAAAAGGAGCCTTGATGATTGGAGGGGAGATAGAAAATTCACCCCAGGGATCACATCAGTCACCCTGCTAGACAGGGGTCCAGGGAAGTAAATATTGTGGGAAGAAATATCCAGGGAATTGTTATAGCTAGGCTTCTATGGGCCCTAGGGCTGATAGCCTAGTACCAACCTATGAACCTCTAAACCTATATAGAGATGTGCAAGAAGTGAACATATTGGTGAGGACTAGAACAAAGATATTGGGACCTCTGATAGCAGGTTAACTGTTAGTAATGAGAGAATTAGCATTTATAATGTCAAGGAAGTGTTGGGCATACCAACAAACATAGGCATAGCTGGTTGAATGAGCTCCCTTTGCCTGATCCCGTGGTTCTATGCCTCATCCCCTCAGCTCTTCAAGTGAAGAACAAAAAAAAAGGACTTCTGCCTTCTGCTTAAAACAGTACAGAGACAATCCTTAATCCACTACCTACTTTCTGCCGCAACTAAGAAAAAAATGTCTGCTCCTGGCCAAATCCACACCCCTCCTTCTGCCCCTGCAGACAATCAGGTCCCCTTTCTGTACCCTGTCCCCAACACTTCTTTTAAATTGTTACAAGCAGTTTGACAGACTTTGCACAGAATGTTATAGCGGTCAGGTTTACATCTAAAAATATATTTTTTATTTTTTTACTTTTAAATTGTAGCAAACTGATTGCTACAATGTAGCAAGCAGTTGCTACAGTTTATACACTGTATGGAGTGCTACAGAACTCAGGATTTAGTTAAAAATATTTTAAACTGTAGCAAACTGCATGCTACAATGTAGCAAGCAGTTGTTAGAGTTTGGACCACACAGGGAGCCCTACAGCACCTATGTTTTACTGCAAATGCAATTCTGGTTTTTAAAAGCTCTAATGCATTAAATAGCAATCTGAATCAGCCAAGCATGCTCCCTATCAATGCAACTGGGGCAATTACCCCTTTCACCCCACCCTAGCTATGCTTCTGCTAACATGTAGCAGTGTAGGTCAGCATTTTAATTGATGGATAGTCAACGTCCCATAGTAGAAATGGGGTTTCAGCTAATGTGTTAAAATAGATATCATGTTCAGAAGGAGATATAGAGAGTGTTCTTTAACTAGACAAGTAGTAGTAATTAGTCTTAATTGTGGTGATTTGGATATCTAGAAACTTAGATGTGGTGTCCCAGGGAATCTGTCATGAGGTGATGTTATCCATGACAACTACTAATATTCTCACACAATTGCCAGTAGGTCTGAAGATGCGACACAGAATCTGAGGGAATGCTTTCATTGCTTTGAAACAATATTTCTGTAACTACACATATATGAATGTGTTCAAGCTGCAGGACAGCATCAAATTCCAGCATTGTTGGCTTTGAATAGAGTTATATTTATGTGTTCTAAATTAGAATTTACTAGCTTGGAATATCCATCAGATAGAATATGCCTAAAAAAAGCATGGGGGCA
Source organism: Protopterus annectens (assembly GCF_019279795.1). NCBI lineage: Eukaryota > Metazoa > Chordata > Ceratodontiformes > Protopteridae > Protopterus > Protopterus annectens. The sequence continues at coordinate 583,247,729 of NC_056725.1, forward strand.
GCAAAGACTTTAGGCAGAATGTAAAGGTCTTGGAAAAAGAGGTGCAGACCATCGCTAACAAAGCAGTCTGGCTTGGACTAAAAAACGTAATAATATGGGATGTGGCTAAAGGACAGAATAATATGAGTTGTGACTAGTGTGGAAGTGATGTGTATTTATGTCCATGTGGGCCACTTACTGCTTTTATACTAATGTAACTGAATTCAGTGACACACAGCTTGACTTGTAATTGGGCAAGCTCAAGAACCATTGACATACCACAAATAAAAAAATGGGTAGTCTGAAATCTATTCAAGTGTCATAGTAATTCAAAACTGGTCAGAACCCTTGATGCAGATGTCTGATACTCCCACAATATAACTGCCATGATGAGCATACAGAATATTTCTGCTATCAGTATAGATAAGTCCGTGAGCATCTTGCACCACATGTGGCCCAGGAAACCTCACTCTCCTCCCATAGTTATTAGATTACTACACAGATCTTATTTAACCAATATTTCTCCAGAAACTCCAACTATATCATTGTATGTCAGCATTTTTTATCATTTCAAAATCACCTAAATCATTTAATTATTCCACAGAGTTCAGTGCCATATATTGCTATATGGTAGTCTCATTAGTCAGCCAACATGGCTGCTATAAATGTCAGTAAAAATATGTGGCACATTAGCATCAAACATGTTTGCTTTACTCCATCACAGAGATGCTCTTTCCTTGAAGTCTTAGCCCTGAATAAGTGTGTGTGTGTGTGTGTGTGTGTGTGTGTATACATATGTATATATATATATATATATATATATATATATATATATATATATATATATGTGTGTGTGTGTGTGTGTGTGTGTGTTTGATATATATGTTTATCTATATATATATATATATATATATATATATATATATATATATTTGCATTACATTTATTTATGCCGGTTAGCCTGTAACCATGTTTCATTTCAAAGAGCATAACATATTCTAATATAGTTGCCTCACAGCATGCTGCTATAACATTACTGAATCAAAGTTAAATATGTCCCACAAAATAGTGCACTGTATATCATATTTCTGTGTGTCCTATACTTAATACCTTGTCATATGTTCTTCAAATTAAATTCATGCCACAATACTGATATGACACTCAAATATAAGACACAATTAATTAGTGCGATTTCCTGAAATCTTATTATAGCATTTTTGAGAGGACATTTTGTTTACTTGCAGTATTTTCTTCATGTAAATGTTACAGCTGAACTGAGTTTAGCACATGTCAGAGCAGTAGTTTTTCATTAACTTTTTGGTTTAACACAATATATGCATGGATAGAAATTACATCATGGTATTGGCCAATAAATGATCATTTTTTGGTATGAACTGCTGGCTGAAATATTTTAAGATGATGATAGCATGTTTACACCATTATGTAAGGAAAAATGATGTAATATTAAGGTAGTTTTGCTTAAAATTAAGAAAATACTTTCACAGTATTGGAAACACTTGGTCAAACAATTCCAGATGCCTTTTTTCACTGAACTCCAATGTTGATGTCAGCTGTGCTATGACAGTGTTACAATTTATATTACAGTCAAGAAAAGTTATATTCAAAATGGATTTGTGTTGTTGCAGAAAGGTAATATGTCTTGAAACAGATGCAAGAAGATTTATTTGGTACCTAAGAAATTATAAGGCAGTTTGAATTATACAGAAAAATCAGTTCTCAGAATCATATTTTGCTTGTGGCATAAGAAATGTAAATTTTTTTGGTAAGTTAAAAACCTTCTTCCAGCATTAGTCAGAGTGAATTACAAGAATTGTTATTTTGCACTGAGGATGCTTCATTAAAAAGCTAAAGGCAAACATTTGACTTTGTTTCAAAATGATCATGCATAGCTGATCTGCAGGCATTCTCTTGTGGAAAGATATTGATGTCAGTTTCAGACTTGTGCCCAGTTTTAAAAAGGCATGCTTAGCTGACCTAATGCTAGAGATGTGAATAGTTTTGAAAATGGTAGTAAAGAATATATACTGAAGGCATGAATTTGGCAGGTATTTTAACTGTTACAAATCTAATAACTGCCTGGCAGGAAAGTAAGTTTACGTGTATGACAATCATCAATTCCACCAAATAAAAACAATCTGTGAAGTCACGCAATCACACAACAAGAAAATGAGGCCGGACTGTCAAACAGTACTAGCTATTAGCAGTATATATACATATGATATATATATATATATATATATATATATATATATATATATATATATATATATATATATATATATATATATATATGGTTCCCCTTCACATAGTCGAACATTCAGAAACTTGAAATGCATACAGCTGAAGCAATATGCTCGAGTTTCTAAAGCTCAACTTCATGAAACGGAGCTGAAAAAAGAAAAACGTAACACAACAAAGTGTTTCTGCAGGGGGTCAAGCCCCCCCACACCCCCACTACTTATTTATTCCAACTCCAAGATCACACTACAGCGCAGAAAAGGAAATCTCCCGTTCTGCACTTCCCCATTCACAGAGTCGAGCTTCCTCAATTTTGAGCATATGGTCTCGGCCATATGACTTTTGAGATTGTGGCCGTTTGACTTTGTGAAGGGGAACCATATATATATATATATATATATATATATATATATATATATATATATATATATACACACATATATATACATACATACACATACACAGTGGATAAAAAAGTGTACACATCCCTGTTAAAATGTCAGGTTTTTGCGATATAAAAAAATGAGACCACAATAAATCATTTTAAAACTTTTCCCACCTTTGATGTGACCTATAACCTGTGCAATTCAATTGAAAAACAAATCTGTTAGAGGAAAAATATAAAAAATAAAAAAATACAATAAGCTGGCTGTATAAGTTTGTACACCCTTAAATTAATACTTTGTTGAAGCACCTTTCGATTTAATTACAACATTCAGTCTTCTTTGGTAGGAGTCTATCAGCAAGGCACATCTTGACTTGGGAATATTTGCCCACTCTTCCTTGCAAAAGCACTCCAAATCTGTCATATTGCAAGGGCATCTCTTGTGCACAGCCCTCTTCAGGTCACCCCACATATTTTCTATTGGATTTAGGCCTGGGCTCTGGATGGGCCATTCCAAAACTTGAATTTTCTTCTGGTGAAGCCATTCTTTTGTTGATTTGGATGTATGCTTGGGGTCATTGTCATGTTGAAAGGTGAAATTTTTCTTCATCATCAGCTTTCTAGCAGACGCCTGAAGGTTTTTGGGCCAAAAGTGACTGGTATTTGGAACTGTTCATAATTCCCTCCACCATGACTAAAGCCCCAGTTCCAGCTGATGAAAAGCAACCCCAAAGCATGATACTGCCACCACCATGCTTCACTGTGGGGATGGTGTTCTTTTGGTGATGCAAAGTGTTGTTTTTGCACCAAACATACCTTTTGGAATTGTGGCCAAAAAGCTCAACCTTGGTTTCATCAGACCATAACACATTTTCTCACATGCTTTTTGAGACTTGTATTGTTTTGCAGATTTTAGCCAGGCCTGGATGTTTTTCTGTGTAAGGAAAGGCTTCCGTCTTGCAACCCTACCTCATAGCCCAGACATATGGAGAATACGGGAGATTGTTGTCACATGTAGTACTCAACCAGTACTGGCCAGAAATTCCTGCAGCTCCTTTAGTATTGCTGTAGGTCTCTTGGCAGCCTCCCTGACCAGTTCTTGTCTTGTCTTTTTGTCAAATTTGGAGGGACCTCCAGTTCCTTGCAATGTCACTGTTGCCCCATATTTTCTCCACTTTTTGATGACTGTCTTCACTGTGTTCCATGGTATATCCAATGCTGTGGAAATGTTTTTGTACCCATCTCCTGACTGGTACCTTTCAACAATGAGATCCCTTTGATGCTTTGTAAGCTGTCTGTGAATCATGGCTTTTGCTATACAGGCAACTGAGTAAATGTCAGGAAAATCCTACTAGGACAGCTGAACTTTATTTGGGGTTAATCAGAGTCTCTAACTGATGGCAGGTGTGTACCCAAGAAGACTGAATGCTGTAATTAAATCAAAAGGTGTATCAACAAAGTATTAGTTTAAGGGTGTGCACGCTTATGCAACCAGCTTATTGTATGTTTTTTTTATTTTTTATATTTATTCCCCTCACAGATTTGTTTGGTTTTCAATTGAATTGTACAGGTTATAGGTCACATTAAAGGTGGGAAAAGGTTTGAAATTATTTATTGTGGTCTTATTTTTTATATCACAAAAACTTGACATTTTAACAGAGGTATGTACATTTTTTATATCCACTGTATATATATATATATATATATATATATATATATATATATATATATATATATATATATATATATAAGAATCTCAGGATCCTGAAATATATTTAACTAAATGAGGGAATGCGAATACAAAAGGTTAAGGAGTAGGGATAGGGATAGGAGTAGTTAGTACTGTTTTCTAGGGACCTTCTAAATAAGTTCTTTTATTATTAAGCTGTCTGAAGGCAGGGCGAGGACTCAGCTACCTCTCCATCAGATGCCATATGTAACAGTGAATTAAATAAATAAATATGGTTATCTTTTTCATCAACTTACTTTTCACATTAACATGCATTATCTGCATAAGAGAAGCATAGCAAGAGCCCTGCATACTACTTCCCTCCCCGTGCTCTGGGTGAAGATGACATACTACCTCCCTCCCCATGCTCTGGGTGAATATGACATACTACCTCCCTCCCTCCCCGTGCTCTGGGTGAAGATGACATACTACCTCCCTCCCCATGCTCTGGGTGAAGATGACATACTACCTCCCTCCCCGTGCTCTGGGTGAAGATGACATTCTACCTCCCTCCCCGTGCTCTGGGTGAAGATGACATACTACCTCCCTCCCCATGCTCTGGGTGAAGATGACATACTACCTCCCTCCCCATGCTCTGGGTGAAGATAACATACTACCTCCGTCCCCGTGCTCTGGGTGAAGATGACATACTACCTCCCTCCCCGTGCTCTGGGTGAAGATGACATACTACCTCCCTCCCCGTGCTCTGGGTGAAGATGACATACTACCTCCCTCCCCATGCTCTGGGTGAAGATGACATACTACCTCCCTCCCCATGCTCTGGGTGAAGATAACATACTACCTCCCTCCCTGTGCTCTGGGTAAAGATGACATACTACCTCCCTCCCCGTGCTCTGGGTGAAGATGACATACTACCTCCCTCCCCGTGCTCTGGGTGAAGATGGCATACTACCTCCCTCCCCGTGCTCTGGGTGAAGATGATTATAAAAACAAGATTGTGGTGCATGACAGTGTGGGTGCATTCAGCACTGAGTGCCTCCTTGTAGTGATCCATAAAACCTTTACATCCATAACTAAAATGCTTTAAAGCAATACATAGGCTTACCTCTTACTAAAACCAACATCAGTGGCAGAAAACAAATTACAAAAAACACTGAGATGTAGCTTTGTACAAATCCATATAACTTTCTGCAGTGACCTGCAAATGAGTTTTGTAAACTTGATACGCTAAAGTTTCAGAACATCCCTGAGATCCATAAAGGAATAAGCAGCAACATGAATGTGAGTATGAGGAATCTGTTCAGGAAGTAAGACTTAGATTAGAGCAGCAGAGAAAACAGCTGTATGCAGGAGTAACAACTGCAGTACTCGCAGTATGTTGCAGACTAATGGCAGATTTTCTGATTATTTCTTGCAGTCTGCATGAAAAATGCAAATGGATCTAATAATTAAAAAAAAACAGCACTAAAGGATAGAAGCATAGCCAGCCTTAGGCATAGGCCAACTAGGCGGCTGCCTAGGGCGCTGCTCTAGCAGGGGCGCTTTTCCAGTATTTATTTAATGTAGTTAGACCAGGATGGGGGCACAGGCTGATGTGGTGGGGGGCGCCATGGAGCCCTTTTGCCTAGGGCACCAGTTGACCTAAGGCCACTCCTGGATAGAAGAAAAGGAACCAAAAGCAAAGTAAAATATTGCCATATGAGTGAAAGGAGGTACTTTAGCAGAATGAGTCCACATAAACAAATGGAGAAACACAACTTGCAACAGCAGAAGGAATTGCCAATAAATCAGCTTATATAGCCTTCCATGAAATGGAACAGAAGTGAGATGAGCAAATGCCTGTTTATCTACAAAAACATGCACATTCATTGGTTGGTTTACAGTAGAGAAAAAGAAATACTTTCTGATGGCAGTGAATTTGCTGAAAACCATACACTTAAGATAAGCAAAGTAAGTAAAATGCTTAACTTTATTGTATGATTTCACTGGCCATAACAAGATATGCAAACTCAGATTGTTTTCAAGTGTTATAAAATAAAATTAAGTAGAAGAAACTAAAAAACTTAAATATGGGCTTCTAACTTGAGGATGTGAATGACTAAATGCCATAGTTCATTATGTAGCTAAATAATAATAATCCTTTTATGGCATGTTACAAATAAAGAACCCAATATTCCTCTCTTTAGCCATTGGAAAATGTTGAAAGTTGCAATGTGATGTTGCTTTTGACCAATGTGATGATATAATCTGCTATTTCCAAGCCAAATGCAAATAATTCATTGCTTCAACCTACTTTCTGCCTCTAGACTGCAAGCTAGCTCCTACTCCTGTTATAAATGTTTGCCAGACATTTTTGTCTATAAATGTCTGCCTGGTAAGGAAATAGAGTACTAAGTGTTCGGGTTTAGGTTACTCATACAGGATGGTGTAGGAGGATGGGAGCTCGGCAATGGAAAGGAAAGGACGTACAGTAGGAATGAAGTTTAGGTTGGGAAGAGGCATACAGTATTTAAGGACAGCAATGAAGGTTGACTACCTTTTTGGCACCAATGTTTATATGCTGTAGTGTACAACTGCCAGTACCTGAGTGACAGACTGACTAGCCAAGCCAGGCAGATACTGCATGAGTGGTGTGGGCAAGAAAGTGCTGCACAGTAAGGGGATTGTTAGATAAGTTTAGGACATGTATGCTGGGCATGGAAGTTTTAGTGTTAGTAGAAGTGCAGTGTGAGAGAAGGTAGAAGTTCATGACTTTGGCTGCTGGGTTCAGGGAAGAATAAAGGGGTCCCTTGTGGTAGTGGTAGAATGGTGAGAGTAGTAGTATCATCTTATTGATGATTTGGGGTAAGGGGTTAAGTAAGTCATGAGAGTTTGGACTGTGTGATCCCTCCACCCCTATGTCTTCTCAACTATCCTGCATTGGAACTCACAGTATATGTAAAAAAAGAAAGCAAGTCAGAGTGGGATGGATATACCTTGGGGTTTTTTCAGATGCAGCTCCTCTGATTTTGTTGAGGCAGGCTTTTGATGGGAAGGTGTGGTGTCTTGTAACAGGACAGGACCTTCAGGCCTTCAGTATAGAGGTCTGGGAATTATGTCATCTGCTGTGGAGGAGTTCATGGCACTGCATGCTGATATCAGCACATGGCGAGAGGCTCCTTGATTATTAGTTCATTGGCTATCTTCTTGTCAGATATAAAAAAAAATTGGCAAAGCCCATACTTCTGGGTAGCGGTACTAGATCAGGGACAAGTTTTCAATATGTCTTTAGTTTTAGTGAACTGCCAGAGTAACAAAGCTTGAGTTAACAAGATGTGGCTAATGGAGATAGAGTCAGAACCTGGGGATCCATTGTTGCTTAGTAATTGCAGCTTGCTGTTGAATAGGGAGAAATATGTTAATAGAATATAAGTAAAATCTAGACAGTCTGCAGAAGTGGTTCAGTCAAGAGGTATGTGGTGTGGAATGTTTAAAAAATAAAATATATATAATAAAGGACCATGTGTTAGGGTAATACAAAACCACTGTTCATATGGAGAATGGCTGGAGGGGACTGCGGATGATGACTGAGATTTCTGAGAGGCTACCAAAATTAATGGAGTAAAAAGGAATGTTGTAGAAAAGGTTAGGGAAGAACAGAAGCTGTTGATGTTAAGATGTGGTAAGAGACAAGCAAGTTGCATACTTCTCACCCTCTTAGTGCAGGAAATTGGGTCAAAGTCAAAACTATGGGGGACAAGGCCACAATCATGATTACATTTTGAATATTGTTAACTAGTTTAGGGCATCAATGGAATACAAGGTTGTACATTAATATGTTTTTTTTTCATGCTTTTTTGAAGCATATAAAGTCTGAGGGGTAGGATTCATTAACAGCTAGATGAAGTGTAGTATTTGTGTTGGCATTGCACAGATTTGGTATTCATGAAGTGGCTCTACACAAATAGTAGAGATGCATGACAATGGGAAATGGTAGAAAATACTAATTAAAGCATAAAGAGATGAACTACATGCTAATTAACTAATCCAATATAGCAGAGCTATTCAGGAAGCCATAAAGAAATAATGCACACTTGGTTTATACTTTTGCCATGTACATCAAAACCTTTTGGAATGCAGGCATGATTAGACTTGAAAAATATTAGGGGTAAGGGGTTGCTGGTGCTAATATTATGATGTATGTGCAAGAGGCTTTAAATCAGGGTACTGCTGCTGCTGCCAGACCTTGGACAAGAAGAAGGGTATTTAGACCTTGTTTGACATATTGTGGAATGCATAAAACAGAAATTGTTGACAGATACAGGATGGACAGGGAAACACTGGAGGAAATATGCAATGTTTGCCACTCCCACCTCAGGCCCCAGGGAAATAATGGAGAATTCATCCCAGAGGAAACAAAGCTATATGCAGCATTATATATACTAGCTACTGGTACCTTTCGAGGCCCACAGGGGATATATTAGCATTGTCATAAGCATCAGCCTCTAGAATATTATGTCAGTTTTTAAATGCAATGTTACTGCACTCAAGAGATCATATCTGTTTCCCCTGAAAACCACAAGAGACAGGGAGAACAATTCAGGAATTTTATGCAACAGATTATTTCCCTGAAGTGTTGGGGGCCATAGAATGCACACACATAGAAATAAAAGCCCCGCACAGAGAACAGGGAAGGAGGTCCATTAACAGAAAAGGTTTTCACTCTATAAACTCTCAGGTTGTCTATAATGCCCAAGGGATCATCTACAATGTCTGTGCAGGGTAACTCAGGCAGTTTCCATGACTCACACATATGGCACACTTCTGAGCTCTACACCAGGTTTGCTAGTGCTAGGGGTGACATTCCTCAAGGGCATTTAGTGGGGGATGCTGGGCATGTGCTGGAGCCCTGGCAAATGACACCCATGAGAAAACCTCACAACTCCTCTGAGCAAGGATACAATGAAGCCCACACTTAAAGTAGGAATATTATAGAATATGTGTTTGGTTTGCTTAAATCAAGGTTCCAGTGTCTAGACACATCAGGAGGTGCACTGCAGTATGACATGGGTGCCTGCACTGAAATACTTAGAGTCTGTACCATGTTGCACAATATAATTCTCAGGAAACTGCTCCAATGAGTCTAATGGGCAGGATTACAGCTTCAAGGAACACAAGCAGGGCCAGGCGCAGCACATATAGATGGGGAGTCTGAGGGAGAACTACCAGCTGCAGATGGTGCTGACAGATGGAAGCATGCACAGTATGCCCTGGTTATGGCTAAAAGGCAAAGGATAGCACACACAATTACCATCTATGTCAAAGCCAAAGATCCCACACACATTCAAATCAGAAAACTTCTGCATGTCAGAGCATGTAATGGCCATGTTGTAATAGCATCAGAGATGGGCAATCCCCATGAGCACAACTCATCCCTGCACTAATGATGAGGAAGTGAGGAAACTGTAAACACAAAAAGTTACATCACTGATTACTTTCATACTGAAATCTGCATATCCCTATGACTACACACAAGTTATCCCCTTCACCAATCCAACCCCCAAAACACATAAAAAGAAGCATATTTTGAACTGAATCATCAGCACAGACCATGTAATACCACTGTAATGGAGACAATAAGGGTTTAAATGTTGTAATACATTACTACATTAACAGTTTTCTATAACTGTAAAAATGCAGAAATGGCTATGGCAAAAATAGGGGATAAATATAAATGCATATAAAATCATACAAATAATTTTCATAAGTCACTTCATTTCACCTATTAATGTTTAAATTAAAGCAGTAGTTATAAAATATCAACATACCTTGGCAATACAGCAATGTAGACAATATTTCTATCTCCCAAAGTCCTGCTATTCTAGCAGTATTTAGATCTGTTTCATAACAGTATTCTCAGTATGATACAAGGGCATTGCCTGCACCATTACCTTCATATACTGTAGAGTCAGTCCTGTGGGCACTGTGACTATGCAAATGAGGTATGAAATCAATACCATTTCTGAATACCAAAATCTGCACTAAGTGTAGGGAATGTAAATATGGCCTAAGGACTGGGGATAGAGGCTTCAGTTATGGTTTGATTTATCAGAATTGAGACTGGGTATGCTATGATATCAGCTGATTTTTGTAGATGCAAAGACAATCACTGAGAAGTGTTACATGTTAATGGCTTGCAGACATCTCTGAATATCCCGACAGAAGGAATAGTCAGATTTCACAATATTCCCTGTCTTATATACACCTAGTAAGGGTGGGTCAGGGAGAAGGAACTTACAAAAAGTTTGCAAGTACATTGACTGATACATAGGAGATCAACACTTCTGATATTTCAGTGCTGGCTTTTTCATGTCTTGTCTTGTTGGGTAACATTTGTATGCCACTTGACAGCATGGAAATTGCTTTCATGATTTAAGAAAAATTGTGAAAAAGTTAGTTTAGGATGATATAGGTCGTGCAAACCAGCCAAGCATCATTGCGTGATTGGCAGCACTCTGGATAGTACTCAGGGAAGAAAATACTATAGACATGTATCTTTTCTGTGCCACAACCAGGAAGTGCAGCAAGCTAATAGATGAAACACGCCTGATGCAAGGTTCACATCCGCTGACATAATACTTTTACAGAGGAATGTCTGCATATATATTTTCATCACATTTTGTGATACCATTGTATTGTTATTGTTTAAAAATCAACTGTTGCCACTATTGCTAACATACGATCATTAGCCTGTCCACTGTAAAACAATATGTCAGTAACTACAAATCTGATAATGTGTTCCATACTGTACATGTCTGCTGTTGCAAGGAGATGTGAGAAGGAAGAATTGTTCACTTAAATAATCCTCTTGCTCCAGTCATTGGCACATATACCCATGCAATGCATTTCATTCAGTATCTGTAATTTCCCTAACATATATTACCCTTCTGGTGTTTTTTTTTTCTTTTCTTATTTGCTCTCTGCTTAGCATCATGCAAAAACAGTTAACTACTTCAGGAAAAAAGTGAAGACTTTTGTTTAGGTTGCCTTAGGTAGAACAGAAACACCTTGTGGCTTTGCACATCGGACATCACTCTGGATAGTAACCATTCCAGAAAATGCACTTGTCAGGTAACTTTGTCTGCAGTGCAAGGTGTTACAAAGGTGGATTTACAGAAATAAGGTACATGAAGCATTGTTCAACTCCTGTTTACAGAATGCCTCACCATAATTCACAATATTTAATTTTCAGTCATAATCCAGTTTAAGTTATATTTGTTCTCTGCTTGGAATTGTGCAAATATGGATCACTACTTTAGTAAAACGTGAAACATTTAGTTTAGTCTACTTTAGGTAGCTCAAACATGCCTGACATTATTGCATGGCTCTCTGCAACAAGAAGAGTACCTACATCAGTAAATGCACCTGACATATCAAATGCTGTGCTGCAAGGTGTAATTGAAGTGACTTGAGATCAATAAGTCATATGAAGCATTGTTTGAATCCTGTGTACAGACCATATTGCAATGTATCACAATTAGTTTTTTTTTTTTACCTTCATTTTAAGGTGCATTTGCTCTTCGCTTGGCACCATACAAATGCAGTTAACTACTTTAGGAAAAAAGTGACACAATTCATTGAGGCTGCCTGAAGTAGCTCAGAAACACCTGATGCCTTTGCATATCTGACAGCACTCTGGATAGTAATCATTTCAGAAAATACACCTGTCAGGTAACTTCCTCTATGGTGTAAGCTGTAACTGAGGTGAATTGACAGAAGCATTGTTTGAATTATGTTAATCTGTTTGCAGAAGACCTTGACATAAATGACAATATTTACTTTTCCATTTTCTCCCATTTTAAGGAACATTTGCACTCCTCTTGGCAGCATGCAAACATGATGCACTACCTAAGGAGAAAAGTGACAAATTCCATTTAGGCTACTTTATGAATCTCAGTCACATCTGGCAACATTGCGCTGTCTTCAGCATTCTGGACAGTACTGAGAGGAGAAATCCTAGCTGTTATAGAGCTATTTCTGTGGCACAAGCTACAAGAAAAGACTTTTGAAAAATAATATGAGTTCAAATATCACTATAAGATACTTTTTAAAAGGGCTGTAAGAAGCCCATCTTTTGGACATTTTTGAATAGGACTGTAACAGTAAATAAAATTGATAGTCACACCTGTTTCTTGCGAGCAATTTATCCGTAAACCTTGCATAAGGAAAATTTACTTTTTTAACATCTATGAGAAATGTTTCAGGTACACAACCTAATATATGTCCACCTTCCTATACATGACAATGAACATATTTCATATCAAAATCATTTGCATATGTATGATGGGCACGGGTCTATATTACCAAAGAAAAAAACCCGATGCGCAAATACCAAAACATCGACCCCTATACCGCGAACCACGTAAATCCCAAATGCACTAAACCATGAAAAAAAAATATCGAACTGTCATAGTCGGCCAACCCCACCACCCACTACATACTACCTACCCAAACAAAATAAAGAAACCACATACATACATTAACCAAAACCTACTTCTAATCTAAACTAAAGCACCAAAACTCAACCTCCAACACTACACTAAACCCCACAAACACAGCTATCTATGCACTTTCCTTAACCCATCCCTAACCGTAAGGTCTGTAACTACCGCACACTTCCCCTACACACATACACCCAAACAAAATAAATAAAACACATACATACATTTAAAAAACACCTACTTCTAACACTAAACTAACTCTTACATACATTACCTATCTATGCACTTACCTTAACCCAAATCCTAACACTAAATTCCTATCTATTGCACACTTACCTTATGAAGCTATACCGCAGACGGGCCAACCAAAACAAATCAACATTTTGAACTTCGCAGTTTTGAACTTTCGCGGTTTACGGACTCAATATGGGTCGACGTCTTTCTATTTGCCTAAAGGAATCTTTGCTCTTGTAATAGGAACCCGATGGGCACAGCACCTTTGTTGTAATCATCATGACTCATGACATATCCCAACTGTCTGTTTAGGATTTGTATGTTTTCTGGAGTATGTATGAAATATAAACTGACCTGTCATGATCATCACATCCAACTGCATTTATGTGAACCATGATTATTTGCAGTAAAAATGACTTTTACATATGGATGCATTTCAAGACAGGATTACAACCACATGCATATAGGTCTCTCTGAAGTGTATCTGCATTCATTAAGATATCAATAAATGTCAGATTTCCATAATATAAAGTTAGCTGTCCTGTGGCAATGTCAGGTAATACAATAATTTGCACTTTTTGCCTCCTTTATCTTATGGGTTCAATTCCTGACTGTTTCAACAATATTTTAACATTGGGTAAGCCCTAAGCTGAGATGTCAGAATTCAGTCATCTTTCAACTTTCAAACTGCAACCCTCGAAAGCCACACCAGTAAGCATTTCTTTGTTGAACATTGGAACCTCTGATAATGGGTAGAGCATCACACATGGTGCAGTTAATGCCATGTTTCCACCTTTACTGTTATCCGCTGTATGTGAATGGGTCCATATGCTTACAATCACATAAATGCAGTTGGCAAGGCTTTGTGCATTTGTGCAATACCAGCAATACATGAAATCTGAACTAGGCATCAGTTCAAATATAAAGTTTCTAAGCTGGACTTCAGCAGACATGGCTGGTGATGGAGAGAATGCTGCAATGTTTAAAGCACAAAGGTGAGATGTTGAGGAGTCCAGGATATTTGTTGCACTCCTAGTGAAGGGATACCACCTTAGGCTGCTCCAAGGGGATTATACTGGGTCTAAGTACAAGTCTGAGGCTTGAAATAGCTTAGCTAAGGCTGTCTACACTGCAACTGGCATTCCACACAAGAGGAAACAATGCCATCACCACAATAATGGCCTTAAAGAGCAGGACCTTGGATGGGAGGCTGAATTTAGGAATGGGAACACCCCCAGTTGTGTAAGTATAATGACCCATAACCTGTCTATGATATGGCAGCAATTATCTAGCCAGCCAACACAGTTACTCATTAAGATTTCAAATATATTTTTCTTCCTTTTGTTCTGTACTGCTATAGAAGAGATTGCTCCAAACTGTGAGGTGCATCAGGAGAAATGAACTCACTCAGAGAGTAAAAATTAAAGCCACTATATTACTTTCATTTCCTCAAGCACTAGCATCTCAAGGAGGCATGCATCATCATTCATCTCAAGCATGTATGCCTTCCCAGTAAGTGTTCTACTGGCATTAGGCAATTAGAATACCAGCTTTACTGTGTGTGGGTTCAGGATCCAGAAGCAGCATGTTTTTAATTGGGGATTATTTATAATATCTTAATAGCAGTTTGTCAGTAAGAATTACATTACAGCAACTGTAATTATTTAGTTAGAATGCATAATTACAATCCATCATAGTGAAGTAAAGGCGTTTTCTTATATTGTATCAGAGATATTTGTTTATTTAATAACACACAAAAAACTTTACATCATATACAGATGGTACAAAGGTGTGCAGTAGCAAATTAGCAGCATTGTTTATGTATTACCAAATAAATATTTGTTTAAAGTATACAGTATTGTTACATGACATGTATCTACTCATCATAGGATCATAGGAAGTTACTAGGCTATTGGCCCTGAGGCCCTTATAAGCTTAGCCAAGAGTTTAGCCTATGCATAGACAAATCAGCACCCGATGCCCCTGTCCAGCAGGGACACTGGTGGAATCCCAGGGATGTATTTTCTATTTTCCATCCAGTTATCCAGATTGCACTTAAAAATGGGTAAAGAGGTATTCTGCTTGACATGGAGAGTGAGTTTATTCCATAGATGGGGGAGTCTCTGAGACACAAATCTGTCTCACCAGCAAGTCCTTTTGATGTCACAGACCAGGTTGAGGATGGGTGTGTGGGTTCCTTGAGTGGTCCTTGACTTGTGGATATGCAGCAGTCCTATCAAGGTGGGGTCCAAGATCACCTTGTATGCCAAACAGAGGTCACCTCTGAGGAGTCTGTATGAAACAGAGTATAGGCATAGGACTTTTAGCCTGTCTGTGTATGGAAGATTTTTGAGACCCTGGATTCACGTGGTGAGGAACCTCTGTGGTATCCTTAGCTGCTGCATGTGCTTTGCAAGGTAAATGCCATACTCAATAATGGGCCTTATAAGGGAAGAATACAGGAATGTTATGACCTCCTTGTCCCTGAATGAGATACCCTTACTTATGAGGTGGGCCATGTAGAAAGCTTTCCGTACAATGGAAGCAACATGGTTGACAAAAGTCAGGTTGCTATCAATCTGGGTGCCAAAATCCCTCACGACTGACTGCATGCTTAGAACATTGTTATTAATGTGATATTTTGTGGGGACATCTCTCACCCCAAAGGGGATGATGATGCGTTTTTTTGTATTCAGCTTGAGGCCAGGTTTCTGGCACCAGTCATTTGTTTGGGTGAGACCCTCTTGAAGGATGTCAATGTCACTAGGGGAATTGATGACAGCTCCCAACTTGCAGTCATCTGCAAACTTGGTCAGCCATAGCCTACTGGTTTTGGCCTGTACCTCACAATAGTATATCCCAAATAACAGAGGCCCCAAGACCAAACTCTGGGGTATGTCACTCAATACAGGTCTACTGCTTGAGGTGGCTTCCCTTATTTTGACTAGGTGGGTTCTGTCAGTGAGCCAGTTGGCTACCTATTTGGTAACATATGGATTGATGCCTAATTGAGAGAGTTTTCTATTATACCAAAGTGGGGAATAGTGTTGAAGGCTATGGCCAGGTCAAGGTAGGCAGTATACACTGTCTTCCCCTCATCCATGACTTTGGTGACTGTCTCAAAAAAGTTGACCAGATTTATCAGACATGACCTCCCCTTGATGAAGCCAAACCGTGTGGGATCAAGTGTTTGGAGGTTGTCAATATCCTTGTTTATGAGATCCATGATAATCCATTCCATGGCCTTGCAGATCAGACTAGTTAGGCTTATGGGTCTATAATTTCCAATATCAGTGGATGCTCCACCTTTGTGTAAAGGGATGACAGTGGCTGTCCTCCACTCAGCTGGGGCAAAACTGGTACTCAGGCATTGGCTGAATAGGGTGCCCAATGGTGCTGCAAGTTCCTGCCTGAGTTTATGTAGGATGCAGCCTGGAATGTTATCAGGTCCCATGGAGGCTGCATTTTTTGCCTTTGAGAGAGCAGTGATGACCTGATCACTAGTTGTAAGGGAAAGGGGGCAGGTACTGAAAATGTCTTGATTTACTGATGGGGTGACAGATGGGTGACATTTTCTCTGAATCTGTCAACCAGCAAGTTTGCTATATGTATGGCATTTGTATATGTGGTGTCCTTAACCATCACTTCTGAACAGATCTGGGTGCTGCCTTCTATCTGGGAGCTACATATCATCTCTTAGTTATTTGTCTCCTCCCACCCTTGTCTCCTTTTTTTTTTGGGGGGGGGTTCTACTTTATTAACAATCTGCTGTTTGCATAACTTGCTGATGATAATTAATCATCAACAGCATAGAGAGGTACACTGATGACTGTGGCTCTGCCTGCCATACCTCCAATGACTGCAGCACAGGCACCCCTGCACTTTGAGGTCAAAACTTGTCAGTGTTGCCTCCAAAACCCCTGCCCTACATGTTCCAAGTACATCAGTTAGCTCTGCCCTAGCTGTGGTGCGTTGGTACCCTCTAATGGTGGTGATTTTGTTACCCAGCAGGAAGTCACAGAGCTGGTGAAGGATATAATGGCGAGGGGCCTCAGTGCACATATTTACAAAGTTGAAAGTGTCTTGAGTCACAATGTAAAGATGATGCCATGTCTGGCACTGACTTGGGAAGCTGCTGAAAGAGACAGTGAATACAGTTCTGAAGGTGAAGACTAAAGTCTCATGGGTATTCTGCTGGATATAGGTGCATTTCCCATGTCCCCTACCTAGCCCAGTCATGGTGTCCCCCACCTTTTTGTCTCCATCACCATCCCTGTCTGTCTTGTATGTCCTGTATGTTTGCAGATGCTTCCAAACCTACCCAACCTATCTTGCTGACCCTTTCTTTCCTAAGCACCTTCACCAACATTCCTCTCTCTCTCCCAAAAATAAAAAATAAAAATAGGCACTTGTCCCACAAAAAAGTATGCCCCATACATAGCTCTATATTTTGTCTATGTGTCATAGTGACACAATTGATCAAGTCCAATTGGCCATATGACATCATTCCAATGATGTTATCCATCACTGGTGTGATGACACTGTAAAGTCATGAAATTGTGTACAATTGTACATTGACATTTTGAAGTAGTGACAGCTATGGTGCTTCCCACCACCCTAATGAAAATCCCTGTATTCTGTTCCCTGTATGCTACCCTCTGCTTGCCAATCCCACTTTCAGCACTGTCCTATCCACCCCATTTTCACACATTTAATCTGGTCAAAAAATAGATTCACACACAACACACACATGGCCAGAAATGGTCAATGAAAAACCCTTGATATTATGTCCTTGGTATTTGTCTGGAGTTTGGCATAGTGCAGCAATGCTGAGTGTAGTGAAAATTTTTAAGGTTTTATTCCAAAAGTTGATGATTTCAGTCTAATCTTCACTGGCCCAGTTACTAATAAATAAATGTGCTTAAATCCACTTTACTATGGGAATACAGAGTAAATTGATATTAAAGGCAGTACAGTGGAACAGTTAATTTAACATTTATTAGGATGATGGATGTATTAGACTAAGTGTTCCTATATGGCATGTTGCGATAATTGCCCTGTTTGTAGACTGATCTTTTGTGGAAAAGTGTTGTGGGTTCGATTACAGCTGTATGACAGTTTATTACTTCAGACAGTTCATATTTCTTTCACATATTTAACTGCAAATATCTGTACTTCTCTACAAAAAGACATTTTTCATACTATAACATTGGAATAGTGCCACTAGACATCATTTTCAAAAAACATTGCAACCTCCAACAGGGAGACGTAATAAGCAAACCTTATTCTGGTTAAGTATTTATGTTTATTACACTCTCCCACCACTCATTTGTATCTATAGCAACAAGCTTATTGTACAGAGCCAGACAGATTAATGATGATTTAAGCAGTAAGACTAAAATAATATACATACATTCCTACATGCCCTACAAAACATATTTGTACTATTCCTCTCTGCATCTTTCTCCCTTTCTCTCTCCCTTTGTTTACCCCTCCTCCTTCCATAGTTTTTCAGTGTGTTTGACTAGTTTTATTTTAATAGTGGGAAGTAGTAAAACCTCCGTGTTGTGTTGCGCTAATGCTCAATTGTGTAGAAACATTTTGTAATAATATCATGGGTTCTATTCTGGTTATTAGCTGAGTGTTAATGACTCTTTTTGGTTCAATAATATGTGTATCAGTTGGCTACATATGGTTGTGAGCCATCATTATCCTTCTTGATTGATAACTTACTTTGTCCCTGCCTCTGGGTCATCCTGACAATGTATCTTGTCCCTTTTGTATCATTATTCTTCTACCTCTGCATCGTATGCAATGACCGGCACTAGGCAACAAATTCAACTAATACTAAATGGAAGTACAATGCTTATAGCACTATCTTTGAATTTCATTGCTTTTGTCCACATTACTCTATCTCATGTTGTGCTAAGCTGTGTTTAGTCCATAGCTCTCAACCTACAAAGCCAAAAATACCAGGTGGATAAGACCCCAAAAATAGGGAAACATTTTAAATATTGCTCTTATAAACTTAAAAAGTTGCAAGAATACAAGGCCTTGTGTTACCATGTATTTTCTGAATAACATGAAGTCTGAAACTCAAATGGCTGTCATTATTTAGTGAATTCAGTCCTTACTAACTCGCCACAAAAATTGACAAAATCACACATTTGATGAGGAACAGACCAAAAATATGAGGTAAAAAGCTGGGCATTCTGAAAAAATCTGAGAGTTGGGAGGTATGGTTTAGTCAGTTTATTGTAAATTTAAACTAGATGAAGAGATGGATGTACAGATTATAGTGCTCAATAGGGTAATAAACATGATTACATACATTCATGTTTGCACTGTTAACTTTCACAAATATGAATTTCTACATGTGTGATAATAGCACTCAGGTGTAAATTAATTATAGGCATGCTGAAATTGTTCAGATATACATAGATGACAACATGTTCCATGATCATACCTCTCAACCATGCTGAATTACTCGGTGGCGTGCAGGAATGGCAACAAACGGTTGCTGACTGTTACACTTTGGATCACGCAGCTGAATGAAGAAGACAGTTGCAAATGCGAGCGACGACAGCAATATCAAGGAAACTAACTGCAATGTCTCTGCAGCTGACTTACTGCAGCAGAATATGAAAACTAACTGAAGTAAGGAAAGTGTGTGTGTGTGTGTGTGTGTGTGTGCGCACGCGCGCGCTCATGTGCATGTGTGTGTGTGGGGTCTATATTATATCCTCGAACGCTTAAAAAGCGAACGCTGATTGATCGAACTTATTTTCGCGAAACTGCAAAATATCAAAGCAGCAGAAACTCGAATTTTTTCCTAGGGAAAGAATTCGGTTGTCCGTTTCTGTTGCTTCAGTATTTTCAGTGTTATGGTGCAAAGTTACCGGTCGGATTTAGGTCAGTGCGCGATTGTGTGGATGTGAGTATTAGGGTGATTTAGGTGAGTTAGGGTTAGGGCTCGGGTTAGGTGTGTGTGCAATTGAGTGGACATGAGGGTTAGGGCAGATTTAAGTGAATTAGGGTTAGAGAGTGGGTGAGGTGAGTGTGCGATAGTGACGGACCTTAGGGTTAGGGTTTGGGTTAAGGTAAGTGGGTAGTTAGTGGTGTGTGCATACTTTAGTGTAGGGTTAGGTATCAGATTTTAGGTGTATGTGTGTGTATTTCTGTTTGTTTGGTGTGCTTGTGCTGTGTGTATGTGTTTTGGATCAGTGATTTTTTTCCCTGGGAAAAAAATCGCTGATCTGGCAGTTCGAGATTGTAAGCTTTCGGTTAAGTTAGGTCGATCAATCAGCATTCGCTTTTTTAAGTGTTCAATGATATAATATAGACCCTGTGTGTGAAAATGCCCACATTTAATACACCTGGTGGCTAGAGGTACTCAGGTTCAAACCCTGTACCTTGGGTACAGGGTAAAAAGAGTCTAAAGTCCCTAGTCACCACTTATGGGCTTTGCCGAGGTTTTTTGTGCTAAGAGGTTGAAAGCTGTGGTCAGAAGTCAGAAGTGGGAAATTAATTCACTAAATGATAGCCATTAAGTTTCAGTCTTCCTATTTTTCAGGAAGCTGCTGATTTGGTATAGTTGTATGTTGCTCTGACTGTAGTGCATAGGGTCCTGGGTTCAAGACTTGGTAGTGAAATGTATGGTAATAATACGCCATTTTATTCTAGCAACTTTACAAAATTATACAAGCAATGTTTAAAGTGTGCCCCTGGTAAGTCCCTAGCCACCACCACTTGTGAGCTTTGTCCAGGTTTTTTGTGCTAAGAGTTGAGAGCTATGGTGAGAAGTAAGAACTGAATTTCTATTCCCCCATTGCTGGCTTTGTTTGTCCAGGTTTTTTTGTGCTATTCTATCAACTTTAGAAAATTATACAAGCAATGTTTAAAATGTGCCCCTGGTAAGTCCCTAGCCACCACCACTTGTGAGCTTTGTCCAGGTTTTTTGTGTTAAGAGTTGAGCACTATGGTGAGAAGTGAGAACTGAATTTGTATTCCCCCATTATTGGCTTTGTCCAGGTTTTTTGTGCTAAGAGGTTGATAGCTATGGTGAGAAGTGAGAAATGAATTCACTAAATGATAGCCGTTAAGTTACAGTCTTCCTATGTTTCAGGAAGCTGCTGATTTGGCATAGTGGTATGTTGCTCTGACTGTAGTGCATAGAGTTCTGGGTTCAAGACTTGCTAGTGAAATGTATGGTGGTAACACAACATTTTATTCTAGCAACTTTACAAAATTATACAAGCAATGTTTAAAATGTGTCCCAGTTTTTTAACCTTTTGCCCCCTCCAAAAAAATGTAATTGAAAATAAGTGCGAGAAGCTGTGCAAGATGCCTATGGCTTACACTACTGTCATTCTATTTATAGTGTGGGTGTGGACATAGACTTTTATGATGGAAATGTTCTGAATTGGGCCGTTTTGTCATTATTGGTTCATACATTTTGTTTTGTTGCCTACAGTGCAGCCTACTGTAAAATGTTCAAACAATAAATTTAAAATACGCTCTGTCTAACAAGTGTGTTGTATTATACAATGAATATAATTTAATAAAGTCAGTAAGGTGTATCAAAGAAAAGAACACATGTATGTTTCTTGTTTTGTGTGCAAGGGGCCAATGATTTCAAAACAGCACAAAGGTAATCTTTATCCACCACTGGCCATATGCATTTTCTTTGGATGTGGTGTGGGTTTCAAATGCTGTTTCAATGAATGTGAGTTTCAAGGACAGAGAAGTTTTAATGCCAAGTCTATTTTCATTGTGATACAGTATTGCTTTGTTTACCAGATGTCTATTAGTGTTTGTGCATTGTTGTGCTGTAAAATGTAAAAATAAAATCCAAATAATTATTGTAGAAGTAAAGCAATATACACATTAGTGTTTATGGTAAATGGGGTGAAATAGCCAGGTAATGGGACATTGGAATGGCTGCAGGGGATCTCTGGTGCCATGTTATGGTTCTGCAGAAAAATCAGCTTAGCAGCACTGCAGTTAAACAGTACAAGAAAAATAGAGGAAATCAAAGAATCATAGTTTTCTATTGCACAAAGTTTGTATGTCTGTATTATTATTGCCCAAAGATGATAATGAGTTTTGAATGATGTCAATTCACATAATTAATTTTTGTAAAATAATGTGTCATTTGTATACTTTTTACAGTTGTACTGTATTACCAGCTTGGTTAACCTATTCTCATTGCATACATCATTCTACAATGCACAGTCCTATGTATGACTTGCATGTTTGTCTTGCCAATTCACCTAGTACAAGTATAAGACAATAGAAGTGTGGAATCATCTTGATATGATGTCACAAGAATTTTGTTTGATAATCCAGTGGTGTGCAACAGTCAATCTGTATGTCATCCCATTGCATGGAACATGTCAATGTCCCCCTCAGTATCATAATGTACAGTAAGGACAGTATATACATTGCATTATCAAGGTATGTTATTACATGTGACAATCATAGTGATGTTACATTGTCCTATGCACACATATACAGTTTTTGCATGACCTGACATACACAGTACTATCTCTTCCAAGCAGTGATTTTTACAAATATTCCAATATCCAATTTCACATTGGTATTGTGTGTCTTCCCCTGTGTCACTTCTGACTTTTACATTGCTCTCTAAATTATGTAAGTTAGATAGTTAGGAGGTTCAAATATCCAGCATCGAAAACTTAAGTGTGTATTTGTCTATATGTGTGAAACTGTGTGTATCGCTTGGTGCTGTATCCACTTCCCCTGTGAATAACACATTTAACTATTCTCACAACTCACTTATCCCTAATTTTACAGTAACATCTGCTCTGACACACACTGATGTCATCCTTGCAAATGTGCAATCTGTCCCCTAACAGTTGGACTTCTAAGTTCTTGCAACTAATATATTGCTCTCTAGATTGTATAAGCTAGACAAGTAGGATGTTCAATATACTGCATGGAAGACTTTTGTTTGCGAGAGACTGTGTTTATCCCTTTGTGGTGTATCCACTTCTTCCCAGATAAATGTATTTAACTGTTCTCACAAGTCCCTTATCCCTAATTTTACAGTAACACCTGCTCTTATACACACTGATGAGGTCATTATGATAAAAGTGCAGTCTTCCCCCTAAGAGTTGGACTTCTCCTGTGGTGGTTGCAACTAATTTAGTGCTCTCTAGATTGTATGAGCTAAATAGGTAAGACTTACATTACTCTGCATTTATGTGTATGTGAGAGAGATTGTATGTATCTCTCCATGGTATATCCACTTTTCCACATATAAACACATTTAACTGATCTTACAGGTCCCTTATTCATATTTTTAATAGTAACATACTCTCTGACACACACTAATGAGGTAATCCTGACTAAAGTGCAATTTCTCTCCTTAGAATTAGACTTCTGTGGCACTTGCAACTAGTTGATTGATCTCTAGATTATGTAACTCAGATAGGTAGGAAGTTCAATGCTCAGCATGGAAGACTTATTTAGGTGTGTGTGCATTAATCTCTGTATCACTGGGAGGTGATTTTAGATCTCCTGAAAATAGCACATTTAACTGTTCTCACAGGTCCCGTATCCTTATTTTTATAGTAGCATCCTCTCTGATGTGGTCATCATGACAAAAGTGCAATCTCTCCCATCAGACCTAGACTTCTCCTGTGTAGTTTGTAAGTATTACAGTGCTTTCTAGATTACATAAACTAGATAGGTAGAAGGTTCAAATCCTCTCATGGAAAATGTGCATGTGTGTGTAAAGTTGCTGCTGTCTCCATTTTTTTCCTTTAGCTGATATATTTAAATGTGTATATAGCTCACTTATACCAACTTTTATGGAAACATGCTGATGAGGTTATCCTGACAAAACTGCAGTCTCTCCCATGAGATCCAGATGTCTTCTGTAGTGCTTGCAACTAAAAACAATTCTCTCTAGATTATGCATCCTAGATAGGTAGGTAGGAGGTTCAATCTCCAACATGATATGTATGCATGTGTGTAGTTTTTTGCAGTTATGACAGCATGTGCTCATTCAACCTATATGATGGGTGCATTTTTTAAACTCAAATATGACTGCACCATCCCCTAAGCCCACCTTTCACATACTCAATTTCATTGCTACACAAGAGTGGAGTTATGCATACTGACTGTAATGTAATGATTGCAGTTTCTATGCATTACTTAAAGGAAACTCTTCTTATTGGGCAATATTTATTTCCACAAATTTGTACTTTAATGCTTAAAATAACAGTGTCATGGGTTAGAAAAACAAACCAAAAGGCAAGGGATGATGGATCCTCTTTATTAAATCACACTTTAGCGCTATCATCATTGGTATAAATGACTTCTTCATTCTGAAGTAGTCATTTATACCATTGATGAAAGCACTAAAGTGTGTTTTAATAAAGTGGATCCATCATCCTGCAACTTGCCTTTTGGTTCATTTTTCTTATTTTCCTGGTTTGGAGTGTCATGGGTTGAAAGATAGCCAATTAATGTTTTTAGATGGGAAGTGATGCAAAGATTTGTTAAGTGTGGCAATGTTTCCATTCTTCATATGTTGTTTTTTTTGTGTGTGTAGTATCAGTAAGAGCACACAATTACAATATTATATTGTCTGCCTATACCCCTGGGCCAATACAATGTTGAGCTCATTGTTTTGCAAGTGAACTGAAAATATTGAATGTCAGACATCTCCTGTAGTTACAATATGTGTGACACTATTCTCAATAAGGAGTAAATAGCTAGGTAGGATGTTCAACTACAGAAGCTTAACTCATGCAAATGTGATTGCCGATGAATTCATGATTGTTTTGCACACATATGCACAGGCAAATTTTACAAGTACTGATTGGCTGTAGGGCTACTGTTACCAAATGCATCTCCTTGGCAATACACTGCTAGTGCCATCCCTTCATATATGCTATATGTCTTAATTGCATTCAGCATTCTCCCATGGCACTGACTGCTGATAATGCACTGTATAGATGGTGTAAGTCAAGAACATGGTGGTTCGTTCTATCCCTGCTTCAATAGTGTGACAGTTATTACTGTCATATACCACTGGCCACTTCAAAACCACCTTTATCCATCCTTCAAACTATGAATACAATTACAGGGCATTCTGTTATACTAACAAATCCTAATATCACCAGGGAAAATAACATTTTGTTCACAAAAGGATTACATACTGCCTGCCTGCAGTATGTCACATTTGGAGTGTGCATTCTCATGTGTTGCATCACTTTGATTGTGTGCTTTGTACATTGCGCTACTACATTTGCAGGATGCTGGAGTCCAGCTGTGGTTGTGTCCTTCACCCTTATAATGTGTATACTATCTGACAAAACACATATGTGATGTGTAGCTGTACAGTGTTATTGTGCACTATGAAGACATTTTAGCATAAACATCCAGCTTATTAAGAGTGGTGATGTCATCCATTTAACTGTGCATTGTCCCAGTTGTACCTCAACATGGTTGTGTGGTGCTTGCAATTCAGGCAATGATGTTTAGCTTGCAATCTTGGTTAATTATTTGAAATCCATCCATTACTGCTCAGACTACATTGTGTTGGTTATTGTACACTGGGCCACTAACACTGTTGCCATGTACATTGGATTTGTACACGTATAGATCTTGATCCTTCTTACTAAGAGTAATGACAATTTGTTACATACCTATGCTTTTATTCAAAGAAATGATGACATTGACTTCCATGTTCCTTACATCTAGTATGTGGGAAGTGTTATGCTCTGGCATGGGGGAATGACACAACATGCTGTCTGTTGTTTAGGTATTAAAGTAATCACAGACACACAAATCCCTTGTAGAAAGCTCATAATGTAATTGCTTCACATAACCATGTATGTCACACTTGTATTAACATGTCTACCCAGAAGCATTTATCCTGGGAAATATCCATGTATTGTCTGGTATGAGATGCTCATGTGTTCAACATCCAATATCATTGCCTGATAGCATTGATGAACATTAAACTGCAATGCATGACTGACATGTATAATGGTGATAAGGTGTCCACTGAGATTGTGACAGACCTCAATGATACCTTTCATCTCAGGCATTGTTTACCACATATATAAATGATATAAAAATGTAGCACAAGTGAATGGTTATACTACTTGCAAGACTTCTAGTATGGTGATTGTGGTTCATCCAAATATCATTAGTCAATAGAGTTGCATAGCTTGCTGTTCAATTCCTAACAGGAGCAGCATTATACTGCTGTCACATGAATGGCATTGTATCTAGTTATTGTTATCCATTTTTATGTTGGACAGTTATATATCATCACAGGTTTTTATTGCATTGCATTTAAATGTTTATTTGGGGCATATATTGCATTGAGTACAGGCATTATAAAGCATACCTACACAGATATACTGGTTTTCACTTCTCAATCATTGTGCATGTCCTATATGATGGAATCGGTTTCATTGTTAAAAAATCTGGCATACTGTAATGCTCAGTGTTGTATGGACAGTAATATGTACAACTCAGTTTTGGCTTTCTGTAACATGCAGAACTCAGTTCTGGTTTTCTGACTGAATCTGATTGTTCATATTACATGCATGCCTCCTGTGTAGACACACCCATTCAGTTCAGTTAATATCTGATGTGGCGCATGTAGTCAATAGAAGGTGCTGGAGAACACCTTGTATAATAGGCAGAGGTTTGAATCCAGAAACATCTGTCTGTCAGTCTATGGTGGCTTACACACACTCCTGGGCCAGATATTTCATGCATTGTTACACCAGATATGTGATCAGTACACCTTATATGGTAAGATAGTGCTGTACATCCTTCAAGAGTGTTTTTCCTTATGTGACCAATATGTGCATGTATGTGGCACCCATGATTGTGATGCATCTCTCTGATATCTGTTAGGGCATGTGCTCTGAAAGGACATGATGCAAATGTTTCTTAGGTCATTTCTTGCTCATCTGCATTATCTATTCATAATATAATTATGCACTGTACTACATGGCATCCTCTAGGTACGTGTTTAATACTGCCATTGTGTTCATCACAATACATGACTTACTGGCAGTCGTGTGATTCCATAAATGTGTCTAACTGTATGGAATCCAGGGTGACCATCAGGAGATGTGATTGGTCATCTGCTACAACAATTTCAGTTGAGTTGCTGCTGTTTTCTGTTACTGTCCCCTGTAATTGTATGCAAGCATGTTCAGTTTTAGCATGTCGGACATGTTTGTAAATTGACAATGGCAAAATTGGACTCCCATGTCATCCGCTTAGTCTTGACATTGGCCATTTATGTATGTTGTTTGTTATTAAATTACCATGTATCATTTACATAAACATACAGCACTTGCTGATTATTACATGCTTGTAGATGATGTAACAATTTCCTATTGGTGCGACTGTCATTTCTTAGCATTAACATGTCTATTTCTGAGTTAGCTGACATTATAGCTGTAAGGCCCTTTTGTTATTGAATCAACACATTGAGATAGATAATACATCACTGCTGTCAGCTTTCATATATCAATTCACTGTATATACATTTGTATATGTTATGACTGCATTCTAAACATTCATCCCATAATGAATCTTCTGTACTTGTAAACTTTTACTTCATGTCAACCATTTAATTAACATGAACCTTGTACCTACACTCCCCTGTGTTGCATTGCAGCTTTATGTCTCTATCCACATCCTTTATCAGCATATCCATTATTATTTTTGTGTGTACCTGTGGGATTGAAATTCACAGTAATTATCATTACATCAGTTTTGAAGGTTTTATGTTCAAAATGCCTGTTATACCACTTTCATCACATTTGCTTGTGTGTGATATAAGTTCAATTTAAACATTTCTCCTCTACAAAATTACTACCTTAATATATCACATTTTTGGGTTACAATTCCACCATTTCATTTCTCCTCATTCTGTGTTGCTTCCCTGTACTTGCCCTTAATATGTGTGTGGCCTACAGTGTGTGCTTGTATCTGAGCATTGCCTAGATGTGATCCTTTTTGCTTACATTGTGTGCTGCTGCTTGCAAGCAGTTTTCCATGGCTGCAAACACTATTGTTGGCCATGGAAATGTGTTTGCATCCATGCAGGCACCATGAGCAACATACATATTCGATTAGCACCGGTGCTCATTAAAACACTTACATTATATAGGCACAGTACAATGCACATACAATTGTTAATGAATCCCAGGGTAAATATCAAATGGCTGACATGTTTTAGTAACATTAACCCTCTACAATTTGCCAGAATGGGGAATAAGTTATGCCAAGTAGAAAAGGCAAAACAAGGCAAAAAAAAAAAAGAAAAAAAGAAAAGAAAAGGGTTATAATAGAAGGGGCATAGGCAGTTCTGATTTAGGGCTACATACACACACACACACACACACACACACATATATATATATATATATATATATATATATATATATGTATACATATACATATAGGTAGGCTTGAGATAGAGAGTGCAGACAAGGGAGAGAGGGCTACGGGATGGCAGAGTAAGGAAGTTGTCTGGTATTTGGAGCAGTAGTTGAACTCTTCTAGTAATGAAATAGCTCTTGTAGAATGATTAGGCTCAAATCAGGGAGACTGAGGCTGTGGCCCTGTCTATATATGATGTACATGTGAGGCTGTATGCGGAAAGGGATTCATTCTAGTCCCTAGTGTTAGATATTTTGCACAAAGATATGTGCACTGGGGACTGGGGTGAGCTGCCATTTGAGTTAGCAGTTAAGTGACATGTACAAATAGGGGGAAAGGTTATGGAGGAGACGGAAGTGGACTGTATGAAGGACAAGCTAATGAAATGAGACCTAAAGATAGAAATAGTAGAAGGGTTACAGAGAGGAGGCCTGAGGTAGATCAAGGGTTATTCTTAAAAAGGGGGGAAATTTAATAGTTAGAAGTGGAGCAGCTTTGGGCTGTCAGTGATTTTATTACCAGTTTGTTCTTTGATACAGGATGTTGAATCTATTGGAATTGCTGAAGAAGTGGGAATCTGTTGGTTCCCAAACAGCAGCCATCATTCAGAAGGTAGAGGATCAACAGCACTCAGTGGAAGTAAGTTCAACAGTGAAGCAATGAGAGGAAGGAGAAAGAGGGTTTTGCTGAAGGTCAACACAAAAGTGGAAGTCCTGAAGAAGCAGGTTTGTAGGACATCCTAGAGTATCGAAGAAGAGGTAGCTCCTCAAGGGAGAAGTCACATTACACAGAGGTGTAATGATTTTTTTTATGCGATGTACTCAAGGGGAGCATAACATTAACTAAGAGGCAGATGATTTGCTAAGTGTCAGTTAAGATTTAGATGGAGAAAATAGAGCAAGGTTGCAGGGTTTTTGAGGTTAGTTATCTTGGAACAGGAGGACCAAGGACAGACAATGGACTGAGTGATAGGTGTCAGGAGGAACGGGGAGGTTAAGTGGCAACACCACTGGTTAGGATTGTTTTCTATCAATTGCCATTGTATCAGATAGGTGCAGGAGTTGAAGGTGAAGAGGAGGCAGATGTGTCACCACTGAGTCAGTATGGAGTACTGCCTCCTTTTTAGTGGGTGAAGGAAAAATTAGAGAAGGGAATTTGGGGATTGTTTCAAGCTCATTGTTGTGGATGATACCCAGGACATTGCCAAGATAGATGCCACAAGATCTAAACATCTTAATGCAGATTTGTCCACTTTTGAGGAGAAGAAGGCAGAGCAGGTTCGCGATGAGGTTGTGGGATAATTGGGTGCTGGGTGTCATGTACTTCATGGCAGTGAACCTTGAGGAAGACCCCAAGCAGGCTCTGACATTGTTAGCCTACATTTTGACAGTAAGACAGGCACAATAGCTAAGAAAAAGGGACTCTCGATTATGGTATGACCAACATCTTAGGAAGCTGAAGGCAGCGGGCATATCTCTTTCCTGAGAGTCTAGACATGATGATACTTGATTCGTTACCATGTTATAAAATACAGGGAGAACTTCAAAACTTTTTCAAGATGAGAGATTAAATAAAGTTAAGATTTGTTAGGTTTTTAATGTAGGTAAATGTGGTTGGACAGAATGCTAATTTGCACAGGTATGTTGATATTGTGGAGGTACACATTGTTAGGTTAAGTGTTAGCAAAAGGAATTAGGTCAAGTGGACTCAGTCTCTACAGCCCCATGGAAGGACAATAAGTTAAGGATAATAGGTGAGGCTAACATAAGGGGCAGAGGTAGCTTTAGAGATCAGAGGGGTCAACCACCCTTTTGCAGGGAGCTGTCAACTGACCATGACATTCCCCTATTAAACTTGATTTCTTAAAAGTTTGCTTGAAGGACTACCCCAGCAAGGAAGCCTCCAGAAGTTAATAAACAGGTTTATGGAAGGGTTTATATTAAATCCATGGTTCCAGGTTGTAAGTGGGTCTGTAGTACCTTGAAATCAGTAAAAAGCAAAGAAGATTTTGTTCAAGGCCTGTTATATAAAGAAGTGCAGGCAGGCAGGGTTTTAGATCTTTTATTTTTTTACCCTATTTAAGGGCTGCAGAATTTTGCCACTAGGTTTATTCCCTAAAAAGAGGCCAGATGAATATCACCTGACACATCTCCATGCCTTTAAAGAAGACTTCTCAAAAAAGGATCATATAGATTAGGGTGAGGTAGGATACAGTATGCATTCCTATGTGATGTTATGGGAAGCGGTCATCTGATCGATGGACAATTTTCTGAGTCTTGCTTGACGAAAATAAACTATTTCAGTGATGATTGCCTTTGCTCTTTTCCTCAATATTGGGTAGCCATGGAGTTGTAAGTTGGGGAAGTCAGGGTCATCCCCACATGTGGGTACAAGGGGAGAACTGTTTTCTGCATCTCTGAAAGCTGGTGTTCAGGAATTGGTAACATTTGACTGGGACCTGGAAAATTTCCCATCAATTAATTATTATGAATCCCTTGTCGTATATGTCTCGTTCAATCATCTTAACTTTCACATTACTGACTTTAGTATTTTTACACAAATTCATGACTATGCTTACATACTGGTTAGAAAAGTAGTAGTAATAGGCTGGGAACTGCCATAAGTTCTTCCTGTTTCAATCAGACATCATATGTGCATCCTCCATTTGCAAAAGATCAAAACATTCTGATTGGATTCCTTACTTGTTTCTGTTAGATCTCGAATGAACTTAATTCTGTGCTTCATTTTCTGTACCTGGACAAATCCCGTACTGACTGGTGTACAAACTATGTGATAAGTCTAATACTATTGATGCTTTTAGGTATCGGACTCTGCCACCTCTATTTAGAATGACTGTGTAACTGTTGTCTCTGAATATAATTATGGCTTGTAACAGAATGGAGAATAATTCAGCTTGGTGGAGTAAATATACAGACAGGACAACCACGCATATTAAAACTGTATATTAAAATGCATTTAGGACCTCTGGTTCAGAAGCATTCCCTGCTTTCATTAAAGATGTCTCAGTCTCTTCCAGACAGAAAATGTTTATAAATTCTTACATCTCTATTAACTTTTGCCCATAAGCAACACCATATTTCAGGGGTGGTAAAATGTACATATTGATAATTTCTTGATGTTTCATTTATATACCAAGTCTGATAAAAATACTACTTATCTGTACTTTGAGAGCAGTGATTGCACCACCTCTTACTTTTTATCAGCTCTTCTTACTTTTTACCAGATACAGGCATGATTTCTCAACATAGCTGTCATTCTTTTTACGTATGAATTCTTATTTGGTTATTTGTATTTCTTATAACTGACCCTGGCAGGGCTAGACACCCGGTGGTGTGAACCTTGGCTCGAGATGATTGTCACTGTTGAAGTGACACCCCCAACCCTGTGTCTAAAACTGGGAAGGGGGCTGTGGATGGATGAATAGATATAACTGACCTGAGATATATTAAATTAATACTACACCAGCAGAATTGCATCTTCTTTTCCATATCCTGATTTGACTGATGAAAGACTGGGGAAAATAAATGGATTTTGTAAATGCAGATCTGTACAACCCTCTTTTAAAAGTGAGTATATGACTCTGGAGTCACAGAGATGCATGAGAAAGGGCTAGTTAAGCAAGTGTAATGCAGAAGCTTTTACTTTGCATGTGTGTTTCTTACAGGCAGAGCATTTTCAGAAACAGAGACACTTATATCTGCTGGATACATTTTTAATTAACTTTATTGATCCTATCTGACTACCAAGGTAAGAAAACAGAATTCATCATTAAGAATGATAAATGGTAATTGATTATTCCATTTGCTAAATGGGAAACTGTTACTAAATGCAATGAGGTATATAATGATGTATAATTTACATGGAGACTGCAGCAATTGTAAATTTTTTTTCAGTAATGATATTTGGCCTATATTATGGCATGCTAATGAGGGGACTCATTTTATGCCCCTGCAGAGCCTATTAAAGCTTACAGGTCCATTAGCTAGGGGCATGGTAAGCATGTTTGTAGTAATACTTTAAGTGAAAGCTTTTTGGCTTGCTTTGAATTGTGCAATGAGTTTATCACATGGTGTAGCTTGACTTCACCTGCTGCAGATAGATACTTGCTAAGGTCAGCACAGGCAGAGTGTTTGACTAAGCATAAGAAACACAAGGCTGTTATACCCAGCTGATGTCCATTATCATTAGGGTCACTGCAAAAATATCCCAAACAACAAACTAAAACAATTGTTTTTTCAGTGATCTTCTCACTTATTGTCTTAGTTTGTTGTTTGGGATATTTTTGCAGTGACCAGAAGTTTTTTCTTTTTTGCTCCTTAACTTTGAGTTGAGGCGCAGCAGACGGGATCTGAACAGGTTGCCAGATAAGCCAGCTAATACCTGTTTTTTTGAAACTGTAGAATGAGACAGCATTCAACCCACTGCTGGTAGATCTGGAGCAGTGGTAATTATCTCCGAGATGTAAAAAAATCATGAGAGATATTTTGATGAATGCACGCTGTCGACATGTTTTACTTCCCCTGCATAATTTGAAAGTTTAGTACCTGGGTGAAGAAATGTGGAAATCCCAAAAAGCAAAAAGAAATATGGCATGTTTCTGATAATCTCTGCTTTGGAAGAAGAAACAGAGGCACCAAAAAAGCTTTCATTTTCTTTTGTGAACTATTTAATGTGGTCAGAAGTTACACAGGTATGAGACCTTAGAGCTTGAATAATCTTATTACTGGATTATAATAAAATTATCTTCTGTCAATAATGGTCTTGGCACTACAGATTTATATTCTACTGCAGATGAATGCAAGATTGTGAGAATGTGAGACTTACTTGATAGAGAGTGATTTGTGGTAGAGGGTTTCAGAGATAGAAGGAGCATCATTTTCCTGGAGATTATTTCCATAAAGACACCCCTAGTGCTGTGAGAAATTTGTATGAAATATAAACAGTATAAGATACTAGCAAGCAATCAGGCAGAAGCAAGTTCCAAATATAAGAGCTAGTAGTCATTTTGAACATGAATCCTGGTAGAAGCAATGCTACTTGAATTACTAAATGTTAGTGTTACTATAAAGTCATACACGTGAAAGGTATGAGGAATACAATTGTCACCTCACAGTCATTTACAAATTTTCTTCTTTCAGTGGTGTGCCCTAGTAACAGAGGATGATGGTTGGCCACCATGGTGCAAATTAGTGGAAAATGGAGGTAATCCATGGACAATTAAGTAGCTGCATTAGTGGCAGACAGAACTAATCGTTCTTGCAAAAAGTTTTGGTGACATTCAGGTTATAGATAGATCGTCACAGTACACAAATATGTTGTACATCATATCCAAGTACTAAATATGCTCTGATATGTAAACACATAGGTAAAGGAAAAGGGTGAGTGTGGTTTATTTGAGGATGTAGCTGGGCAAATAAAAAAAAAAAAAACGGTATTACTTGGTCTAGGAGGGTCAAGGAGAGGAGAGGAATATGGAGTTGGAAGGCTGATCAGAAAGGTACTATTGGCCAATATGTCTGTCACAGATCTTTAGCATATAATAAATGAAAAATTCAGTTTTTCAAGCCCTTATAACCAGGATGAATTAGAATGCTTATTAGTCAGTGATTAACTGTAATGAGTCTAATGAAGTAAAATCAATAGGTTCCTCTTGAAAAAGTCACTTTAGGTAAAGACTCTGCAGTCATCTTTATAAAATTAATCTGGAATGAATGACAATGGACCAGCAAGTGACAATGACAGGTTTCCCACAAGACTGAGTTTCTTGATGAAAAACAGGTGAATGCCGAGAAGCTGGAAGGCTATTTTTAAGAACTGAGATAGCAGCACTGTTAGGAAGGTGTGACTGGATACCTTGCTTAAAAAGTTACTTTTGCAGATCATGTTGCAAAGTCATTTGGATGTATACTTCTTCCAGTCTTGGGGGACAGGGGGATATAACCAGTGCAGGAGAGTATCCTTATGATATCATAAGGATACTCTCCTGCACTGGTTATATCCTCCTGTCCCCGTGTAATAAATGTATTAGTATGAATCAAAAGTTAATGGTGAATCATATATTAGCTTTTTGAGCATGTTATATGTAAACGTTATATAGGAAGGGGAGGCTATGTAATGGAAGGAACGTAATAACCAGTGAAGAAGGGCATTGGGTATGAACATGCAGGATAACATTGTGTGACTGAAGGAATATGATGATGTGCTGTGGAAAGTAGCTGGACCATATCCTGACTCTCATTAGGTGCGAAGCAATGAAATTAATCCTGAATATGCTACTGATTATTTGCAGGATGCACACAGGCATGTTTCTGTATGTAAGCAAACACACGCACACACACACACACACACACACACACACACACACACACACACACACACACACACACACACACACACACACATTCACTCACCCAACACATACTAATGGCATGCACATCTTTGCACAATTCTGATAACTGCAAATTGATCCATGGCAGAGGTATGAAACTGGAACACTCAGCAGAAACACACTGAAACATGAGGAGAGAAATGCAGATTTTACATGGATGCAAGATATATCCTTACTTATGCTGCAGTCACCCTTTTATTTTAATTGGAAATTGAAATGCTGTACTTTCATTTCTCTCTAATCAATACACAAAGGCCACATGTAAAGAAACACTATTTTAGTATTATCAGTTTTCTCACTATATTAATTTCTGG
The DNA here is from genome assembly GCF_019279795.1 of Protopterus annectens. Taxonomy (NCBI): domain Eukaryota; kingdom Metazoa; phylum Chordata; order Ceratodontiformes; family Protopteridae; genus Protopterus; species Protopterus annectens. The sequence continues at coordinate 583,282,929 of NC_056725.1, forward strand.
AATTTCTCTGTACACTATTTTGACTTTTTGTGAAATGTAATATTTCCTTCTGCTATTTTTCTCATAATTTGTTACATTATGTAGGCAATTTCAGTAAGGATGTGATAAATATCTCCTAGGCCTCGTTGTTGAGTAAACTAAGTAATTAAGTAGGTAACTGATTGCAAATGAAAGGAAAATAAAAGTCTTAAATTTAGGATTAAGTGTGATTATCATTTTTAGATGACCAGCTTCATATAGCAATTGGAAAGTGTAGCCTAGAGCTATAATTCTGAACCTGAGCAGAAGCAACTGTATCAAGCTTGATTTTCAAATGCAGGGGAAAAAGGACAATTCCAACCAAAATGCTTCATTTTCCTTACCGTATATTAATTCCCTTTCCTTGTAATATAACCTGAATAATACCAAATATAAATTAAAATATAACTATCACCAACTGTTTCCTACTTGCATCTGATTTGCCTTCTCTCTAGCCACCATGTTCTGAAAACTCTCATTTATTTTCTTCTGGTATTCATCACTTTGGTTAAGGCATGTCAGTGACAAGTGTAGAAAAAATCATATTAAGGAGAAAAGCACTAAGCAGTGTGTTTATAAGACAGTCTAAGATATACATCATGACCAACTTCACACCTCAGCTAACAATTGTGCCTTGGAGCTATAAGTCAGAGTTTGGAAAACAGTAACTAAATTATTTATTATTTTAAGCCTAATGTGTAACTGTACCATAAAATGCCAAATAAGACATGGAAATAAACAGTGAAAAAATGGCACCAGCTGAGAGAGACAAAATGGGGGAATCCCAATAGTCTCATAATAAGCCTACCTCTCAACTATCCACAATTTGGCAGAATGTCCAGATTTTTGATTCACATTTTTGGTCTCTTACACATAAAATGGGTAGTTAGTTCTTGAACAAATCATTGAGGACCGTAGTCACTAATGACATACATTTGAGTTTTAGATTCAATATCCTTCAGAAATTGTGCACTTATTCAAACAACATTAGGATTAGGCTCCATTATTCTAGCAACATTTTAAGTTTATATAGAGCAATATTTAAAATGTGTCCTTGATTTTGGGCTTCTCATTATTTTGTCTTTGTCCAGATACTAAAAGGGTGATAGTAAAGTGGGAAAATACACGAAAGAGTCAATGACTTTTCCAACTGCAAAGCATTCTTTGTTTCAAGCCATTATACTGGGAAGTAAAAATCCTTGGCTTGTAAAGATAAATCACAACAGCATGGCATCGCTTATCATGCTCTTCAGAGATATAATAATTTAAAAGAATGGTAGCTGCCTAGAGGGATGCAAAAGCATTATTACAATGGGGAAAACTAGAAATATGATATTTTCATAGGTTTTGATTATGCTGATTTTATAAACAAAATATACAAGAGGAAAGGAATCTCATGGTTTTATGTTTTAGAGTTTTCTGCTTCCAGTATCATTTCAGCTCCTTCCTTCATAAAGGGTAGAGATTCTACAATGATCTTTATAGCGTTATTTGCTGCTTTGATAGAATCGCTTGACTCAGCCACACCAAAAATCACAGCATTTTGCTTCCTGTCTCCTAGGGTTGCTTCCTACCTCCTAATTTCCCATTCTAGTAGCTATAATTTAAAGGAGTCAGGTAAATTATTTTAGCTGCTACATTTCCTTTATTTTATCTTCTTAAACCTGAACTACCTTAACTTTACCAGTCTGCTCTTGTTAATCCTTGCTTATGCTAATGTTCTCTTTAATATGCTCCTTCCACTTTGTCATGAATCTATAATGGACATGATCAGTTAGCTTTTCAGTTACTGAGAAAATATATATCCAAGGTCTTTCATCAAGTTTAATAAGGACTAGACTTATGCTATTGACAGGTAGTTTAAGGCATGGGATAAAAAGTAATTTCTTTGACAAAGGATCACAAATATTTTATCATTCTTGCATGCAGAAACGATTGGTGTTTTGGTATCATTTTACTTTTCTGTGACATAAACAGATTTTTCTTTAATCTTCCTGTGACGTCCACCTATGTTCCAACAGACTAATGACAATTAATGTGATGATTCTCACTATCCTGGGTCAGTAACTAAGGAGCTACACTCCTCACTACTGACTCCAACATGACACTGTCTCTTAAACAGAAGTAATATTTCACAATTTTCCCCCCAAGAGAAAAACAGAAGCATGCTTTATTTTCCTGGAACAGGAATATTTACCTGTATCCACCCCAGGTGTATTTTTATTACATACTTCACAGCAATGTGTTCCAGTTTAAAACCTCTGATATACTCACACTCACAGTAAAGTTAAATCTTGCACATATAAACACTTTTGGAAAAGCCAGACACAGATTTCTAGCTGTGTACCTCCCCCAAAATAATATGGTAATGCTGCCACCAATTAGAGTGTCTTCATGCCCTTCTAAAGGAGTGTCCAATTATGAAAATTCAATATCAAAATAAATGATAGTGATGGCCAGAACAGCCAGGCCATCAAGTGGACCTGGGGAGTATCAAACATGTATAAGCACTCTCTAATCTCTAAAGAAAAACATTGATTTCCAGCCACAATGTAAAGTAATGAAAAACATTTAATAATAAGTAAAATGATTACAAGAATGTAAATCAATAGCTTTCAATAAACACCAGAACTCAGTCACTGGAAATGTAAAATTAAACTGCAGGATAGGAGTCCATTATTCTAGAAAAACTCTTATCGTAATAACTAAGCTTTCCTGTTGTTGTTGTTGCGTCTTTGCTTATCCTGGTTAGGGGTCGCCACAGTGGAACTCCAGTCTGCTAATGTTTGGTAGTGGATTTTTATGTGCTGAGTTACCAGCCCTGACGCACAACCTTCAACGAAGGCACGCCCATTCACGCATGCCTCCACACAGAAGACGCTCTAGCTGAGAATCGAATGGGACAACGTCTTGCTGTGAGGAGACAACGCTTCTGCAGCACCATTGTCCCTGATCTAATCTAACACATTACAGCAAGGTAAAAGGCAGGCTTACAGTTTTTGGTGAGTTCTCTTTCATGGGTGTCCACTGACTGCACAGCACTGTAACTGACTCTACTTCAGAAAACTACTCAGCACTTGAAAAACTACAGTCTCAACTGTCTTATTTTAAAAATTAACAGACAGTTGTTTGAAAAAAGTTATTTTTCTGTCAATCAGCTGTGTAAATAATCACTTAGCAACCAGAAACATTCTAATGACATCACGTACTGTTCAGCTGATTCTCCACAGTACTTCAGACTGTCCCTCTCAAACATCGGCAATTAGAAATGTATAAAAACGCTGTCAGATTCTTTAAACATTCTGTTTATACAGGGAAATGCTCAACTTTTAAAACTTATTTACCTATTCTCAATTAGACATGCTGGCATACAATACAAGTTAATTTGAGAATATACACAAATCTCCTGCCAGACATGCTAACACAGATGACAGCATTTCTATTTTTTTTCATACCTCCATACAAATGTTTTCATGTGATACTTTTGCTTTTCTCACTAATAGTATGCAGTGTCATGCCAGATTTGACTCATCTAAGAGTCATACCTTTCAACCTCTTAGCAAAAAGAAATCTGGATAAAGGTCTAAAAGTAGGGACCGATTTGAAGTATTGCACTTACAAACTTAGAAAGTTGTTAGAATAAAAGGATATGTGTTAGCACATATTTCCTAAGGGATATGAAGTCTGAAACTCAAATGTATGTTATTATTTAGGGACTTCAGTCTTCAGTGATTTGCCAACAGACAAAAATGTAAGCAGAAATGTGATGGCCATTCTGTGAAACTTTAGACAGTTGAGATGTATGCTAAGAGTGCAAAGTAGATCATGAATGCATTTTCACTATATTCATCTCATTACATTGGCTTAATGATAGTATTAATGTAATTGTCACCCTCTTTTTTCAGTAGCCAGGCTTCTAATACTCTTTTAAAGACATCAATTTCTTTTTCCTTTTTCAGAAAACCAAGGAACTATGGTCTTGCAGAATCTTTCTTTAAAATAAAAGCCTTAGATACAGCTGGTACCAAAATTACTTCTTATTATTGTTATGTAATTATTTAATAAAGTCTATTTTCTAACATAATTATTAATCTACAAATTTATTTAGAGAGTACTGCTGGAAGAAATCCATCCATTCTACTTTAAATATAGTGCCATCAAATTAAACCAATCCCTTCTGACTGCATTTCTATTAAGAATCCTCAAAAACAAATGATAACTATCCCATAACAATCATAAAATCTGCTATTACTTAATTGCTGTATTAGGCTGTATTAACAGAGAGTCCATAAAAAAGCACACCACGGTTGAACTCTAAAACAAATGCCCACTGTTGCCTTGCAAACCATCAGAAAATGACTACTGTTCATTAAATTGCTTCATCTTGTCCTTACTAAACTACCATAATTGCATATTAAGATATAATAGCTTACAGGCCAAAAATATACACAATCAAGCAATTTAATATATAATCATATGGACTCATAGATGTATAAAAATATTTGTTGTTTACATATCAATAGCTGGGTACAGTAATAAGACATGTCAAACCCTGTGCTAGAGGGTTCTAAAGCACATTGTAATAAAATGTCATACCTCGATTGCGGATACTAATCACAGCATAATCATACGACATATAAATCCTACATGGCTTCTGATCCTTATATTACTATACATTATATTATGATTATTAACATTAATACTCAGCCCTTTTGACATTTTCCTTATAGATATTCATAAATATAAGAAGAGAGTTCAACAGTTGTTTCCATCATTAAGCAATATTTTAACCCAGGTGCACTATTCATACTTTCAAATGGTTGTGCATCTAACAAAATAAAATCATATAGAGGTCAACAATTTTTAAATATGCAAGGAATTGCTAGCTCAGACATAAACAGAATATGATTTGTACCCACTGGGGAAATTATGTTCGACAGTATAAATAGCAATAAAAATCAAGCAAATACCCCTACTCCAATCTCTATCAAACAAATTAGATCCAAAAAGAAATTTAACCCTGACCTGTTCCAAATGGAACTAAGAGCATGCAATTGGGTTCCCTTAAAACAACTTCCATTAGATGAAGCTGTTAATTTCTTTAATTCTACCTTCCTAGCCATTCTTAATCACCATGCACCATCCCATGGCTTTTTTATGAAACCAAACACAAAATTCATCTCAGAAATAAACATTGGGCCAAATGGAGAAAGACTAAAAACCCTGCTGACCAACAAACCTTTAGACAGCTAAGAAATGACACAAAGAAGGCCATACTCTCAAGCAACCTAACCACAGCAACCCACAGAAATTCTGGGCTAGCATTAAGCAGTTACTCCACCCAGGTCAAGCCACTACACCTAACCCTCAAAATACAGATAGGAAAAGTCCCATCCATACAGCTAATACCTTCAATACATTCTTTACAGATGCTATCCAAACACTAGCTAGTCAACTATCACATAATACCTTCACATTACCTTCATACTCCTCTACCCCACCTTTCACTTTTCGTTTCAAACCTGTCCCAACCACATTTATCCAAACCCTACTGAATAAACTGAAACCATGCTCCCCTTCTGCAGACCTACTGCCTTCTGAATATCTACAGCCATCACCCAAGGCTGTTGCCTATCCTATTTCCAAACTGATCAACAGAACTATTACTGAAGGTTACATCCCCAACTTATAGAAGACTGCGGTGGTGGTGCTGCAGTAGCGTTGTCGCCTCACAGTTAGACGTTGCCCGTTTGATTTTCAGTTAGAGCGTCTTCTGTGTAGCGACATGCATGAATGGGCATTCCTTCATTGAAGGTTGTGCGTTAGGCCCGGCAAGCCAGCATGTAAAAATCTACTGCCAATCATTAGTGGACCAGAGTTCCACTGTGGTGACCCCCAACCGGGAAAAGCCGAAAGACACAAACAAACATCCCCACCTTATGGAAAGTCTCCCATATTATCCCCCTACATAAAGGTGGACATTCCACTGAGCTATCAAACTATCATCCCATTGCCCTACTTTCACCTTTAGCTAAAATTATGGAAAAATTTATCCATAAACAACTACTCCACCACTTAATAGAAAACAATCTACTTTCTAACTGTCAACATGGTTTCAGACCTTCATACAGTACTACCACTGCCCTCCTTTCCTTTACTGACTACATTAACAGGAACCAAAACCTGAATAATCTTTCTTCTGCTCTATTTATCGACCTGTCTAAAGCATTTGACATGGTAAACCACCAGAGTCTCATTAACATACTTAAATATTTGTCATTAGACCCACTTTCCATAAAATGGTTCCAATCCTACCTTGACAAATGACAGCAAGCAGTACTTTGCATAACTCCTTATCCACCCAACTACCTGTTTCCTTAGGTGTCTCACAGGGGTCCATACTAGGACCTCTTCTTTTCTCTATATTTATTAACGACCTTCATCTAGCTATCCCACAAGCCACTTGCATACAGTATGCTGATGACTCCACATTATTATGCTCAGCTACATCCTCCCATGACCTTCACTCTCTCACCAAAAAATATTCAACATAGTTGAACAATGGTTCACTCAGCATTGCCTTCTTTTGAACCCCAAAAAAACAAACTCCTCCTCTTCACTCCAACTCAAAAGTCCTCTCCTCTACATTTCTCTGTGGCATCTACCAATGGCACAATAATATCCCCAGACTTCACCACCAAACTACTAGAGGGTCACCATTGATAATAACCTTAACTTTGACATCCACATCAACAACACTATAAAGACTGTCGACAAAAAACTGGCACTCTCTATAGGATTAAACGCTTCCTTTCTCCTACTGCTAAAACTACTATTGCCCACACTCAGTTGATCTCTACTCTCCTTTATACCTCACCCATTTTTTCTAATCTCTCCAAGAATAATCTCAGCAAATTCGAAATGTCCTATAATAACATTGCTAGATTTGCTACAGGCAACCCATTTCGAACCCACCATTGCATAAAATTAAATCAGATAGGATGGTTAGAACTTCAACACCTGATTAAATTTCACCAACTAACCATTGCCCACAACATTCTCTATAAACCTTCCAGGACTCCAAGCTTAACAAACCTCATTACCCCCTATAAAAATCTGAAGTCCTTACGCTCATCACACAAAGTTCTTGTATACACCTCTAAACCTTATAACAGGGCTGGGGATTCTCTCTTCTCTAATACTGTTGGCAAATCCCGGAATCTTCTACCTAGTGACCTAACCTCACTCACCTCTTTATCTCTCTTTAAAAATAGACTTAAACTCTACCTCAAATCATACTGGCAATGCCCCTGTGCCAAACCTGACTAGTCCTATACCTCTACAAACTTAACTTACCTATCTAGTCCTTACTATCCTCTGTTACATCTTCCATCTGACTATACTTTTCTTAGCTACCTTTTTCTACATTATTTATATCCTCTTTACATACCTTTTCTTAAGTAAATCCATTCTATCTTCATTACAAATACAACTTCCTTTTCTCTATTTCCTACCTAACCTGTATTATGTCTCCATACACTCTACTCATACTATTTTTTTAACTCTTAACCTCAGTGTACATCCTTTTAAAATCCTCCAGGCTTTTACTGCACTGTACCATTGTTAATTATTATTTTTACTATGATAATTGCTATTTTTTATTATTATAATACTTGATGGTTGTGTATTGTTTGTACTTATACTTTTGAAACATGTCTTTGGAGCTTTTCTCCCTGGGCTTCTACTGAAAATGGACATATATCCAGTTAGACTAGCCCGGTCAACAAATGTAAAATAAAAATAAAATAAAATAAAATAAATAAAAATATTCTGCTACATAAATCTAGCATTTGAGGTAGGAAAAATATGCCAGCATATCTGTGAACAATGTCATGTTTGGAGATCAGAAGTCAGGTAAGACAAACATTGACAGAATTTAATAAACAACTATTGGCAGGAAAACTGCAAAGTTAACAATATAAATGCTATACCACTTGAAATCACTATCATAGAAACCCACAAGTGGGAAACATATCCTTAAATATTTCTGCATTTAGATAGCAAGTTCATAGAAATCTTTTCCAATCTGCTTTTTAATTTAGGGAATTATCTATGCAGAAAAAAACCCAACCATTTCCTACTTTCCATCATTTCATTCTTTCAAAATCACAAAGTATTGAAAATGAAATGTGACCTTTCCTCACTACTGTGCAGTCCTGGAGGTGATATGCATAGCTAGCAAGGGGGGGGATGGAGGGAGCAGAGGGACTTTGCCCCCTACGTTGAGTATTTTTTTAAACACTTTGTCATTTCAATATTTTGATGTTTCATCATTTTAGCATTTCTATCAAATGTCATAAATTCATTTTGAGGCTAAGGTTTGATTTGTAGAGAATATGTATTCATTTCCCACTCGTTTGACAGACCTCATATTTGAGATGAAATTGTATTTGCAAAGAAGTGGTTCATTTCTGGAGTGTTGGCATACATGGCTCAGTAATGGCTACAAAGTCATGTGTGATACTAGCTACTAATGGAATTTTAGCCATTTATTATTGCAGAGGCTGACTTTGTTAAATGGATGTGCAGTCACTGTATGCTTTTTTTTCTCTCTCTATCATCTGAACTTTATTTGGCATTTGTTTGCATATCTGATCTAGTTAGACTCCATATCACAACAAAGTGCTGACAAAAGTAATGGTATGGCTATAGTTATTATTGCCAAGATGCATGACAAACGTTACTCTTCCATGTAATGCTATTGAGGACAAAGTTAAGATATGTGGCAGATAGGTTAAGGTAATTTTGATTATGGGAGATAAAATAATGGCCTCTGAGTAATGAGTCTTGGGGCAAAAGGATGATTTGGAGAAGAATGTAAATGCTCAACTGGAAAGTTATCTAGGGAGAGTAAAACTAAAGTGTTAAGTTTAACTTATAGAACTGAATCATGCTTGCAGAGATGTATATAGTTGTTGGAATAACTGATAAGGGATTTCTGTTTTGGAGAATATGTTTTAAGGCCACTCTGCTGTCTTAAATTCCCATTTTAGCATCTAACAGTCAAAAATGAGCAAACAAACTTGTAAAAATGTGTAGAAACAGGCAACCTGATGTCCAGATAGTCAATACTAACCACAGGAAACAAAGTCCAAGTTTCTTCTTTAACGTAAAAGTATTTTATTTTTCAAAAAGACAACGTTTTCGCCATGACCCCTGTCACAGCTTCCTCAGAAGAAGACAAGTAAAACAGCTAAACTAGTCTGTTCAAATACTCAGTTAACAGGAAGTGACAAATAATTGCACTTCCTGCACTAATTTGACTCAATAAGAATAATGAATAAAATCATGAATAATCATAAAACTCCATTGAATTATCTATAAATATTGTATGATAAAAAACAACATAAAAATGTTCTTACTAGTGCATTTACATTAACATTGTAAAAAATTATGCATTAAACCCACAAAATAATGTACATATAGGCATTACCTAAAGTAGCTCCTTAGTTTAAGAACACATGAAATGTTACAGTTCTCATTGAGGCCATCTAGCCTAAATGCATCTAAATTCAACTGCCATAAAAGTTCGACACACTCAAGAACTATCTGTCTTTTTGAAAAATAAAATACTTTTACGTTAAAGAAGAAACTTGGACTTTGTTTCCTGTGGTTAGTATTGACTATCTGGACATCAGGTTGCCTGTTTCTACACATTTTAGCATCTAGGTAGAGTTACACGTGTGCGGGATAGTGGATGAAGTTTAATTCCTAAAGCACGCACATAGTAAGTTAAAGAACCATGATAGCTATCTTTAAAATGTTTGTTTTGCATATGTCTTATTGATTAACGTGTCTTTTATCTCTACTACTTTGTATTTTCTTTGCAGGTTGTTTAGCATTTCCTGCAACTAAGCCATGCATACCTAGTCTGTTTTATATAATAACTTTCAAATTAAATGCTTGCTTCTGTTGTGTTTACATTTACATATACTAAAGAATGCACTGTCAAGCTCTATAACATCAAAATCCTTGTTCCTTCAACAAACCTTAGAGATACTGTTAATGTATTGGAATACAGACAGACATTCAGGTCAAATGGTGTGACAGTTAAGCATATAAATAATACTTAATCATTTCCAGAAGATAACAGTGGGAGAAGGCACTTATTAGAGAATCGGTAAATTATTCCCAACATAGTAGTATTCTGTCTTATTTACCACATTCGAAAAAGTCTTTTGTTCAAATGATAAAAAAATTGAAAAGTAAATGAATTTTAAAGAAAGAACATAGATGATCAGACTATAATGATCATGCAGGTGCATGTAGAAGGTACATGGTAGGTGCAGGGGGATTTTTACCCCTGTAAATATAAATTTTGTCACAAATGTAGTACAGATTGTCAATGGTATGAGGTGTTATAGACCATCTTCCTGCAGTCCAGTCCAGGGTTTGATCTCCTCAGCCTTCATTTGCCTTTTGTGTGACCCTGAACAAGTCAATTAACCAGACAGTTTTCCGAGGTAATTGGGAAATTAGCTAGGCTCATCAATTGCCTCTTGGATGACAAGTCTGGTATCTAACTATGGGCTATGAACTATGAATTATGCAACCATTGTTACGTGTCTTTAAATAGTGTTCCCTTACTATATGGAGAAGTATGAACTAACACTATCTATGACATGTAGACATCATTCTGTAACGTAATTCTCTACTTATGAAGTCCAGACCTTCAGCAGGAGTATTGGTAACATTTGAGTAATATTTAAATCCAGTTTCAAAGAAATGAATACAGTCCAGACTTCTAAGAAAATAATTCCTTTACAACTCTTCAAGGTTCTGTAGATAATTAAACAATTGCTGGTAATTCAGCTTTCACGTTTGCTGGCAGGTTACCATTTGTGCCAACAAAACAAGAGACGAGTATAAGAATTGCAAAATGAACAACTTATGAAGGAGACACACAGAACACATTTTAAGGTATACTAATATTTATTTTTTATTTTTCTACGAATTTCAGTTTTATTGATACAAATTTTCTCTTATTTGTAGTTTTCTATCTAAACTAATTATTCTTTCTTCAGAGTAACAGATACATACTTACTTTGCTAGTCATCATAACTTAGACATTAAAAGTCTGTTTCTGCAGTGTGAATAACACATTAAGATATGTTTGCACTTCAAAATTTTAGCACAATATTAGTAAAAAATGATGAGCTTCTGTTTAGCTTGAATATTTCATCCCACTGGATGGGATGGTGGGAAACTCTAAAACACAGGCAACTTTAGTCGGTCAATGAACCCTGTAGCTGGCACCCGTGGTCAGCATATTGTATGTAATGAAGACACTTAAGCTAATGAAAACAGTAGCTGTGTGCTGCAGGAGACAATATTTTAAAATGCCCCAAGGATTAAGAAGGTGACCAACCCTGGATAGTTTTCTAGAAGATACTGGAAGGAGAAGCCATTTACTCTTTGGGAATCAGTAAGCTATTCTTACTGAAGTGGTGTGCTGTCTAGTTCACCAGGTGAGTGACCCACTGAGTGGGGGGGGGGGTCTTATAAATCATTTAGTTATTCCCAGTATATTGGTTTCCTGTCCTAGTCAGTATGTGGGTGATCCACAGAATGGGTGCATGCTTCTTGTAAAATCAGTAAGTTATTCATATTGTAGTAGCATCCTGCCTTATTCCTAAAGTGGATAATCCATTGGAGTTGGTG